>NW_028325984.1:0-28172 GCF_027475165.1 Benincasa hispida | reverse complement strand
TAGTGTTGCAACGCTACGTATTTTGACGGAAAAATGAAAAACGTGCGCGCCTCACACACGCTTACAACGCTCTTTTAGTAGCGTCGCGACTCTATCAAATAGATTTAAAACAAATTCCAGCAGTCGATTTGCAGTCTATACAATTGATTTTTTGCGCAATACACTTGAAATCTTCTTGGTTTTTCACTTCCCTTTGATGCACCGATTTGCAGTCTATACAATTGATTTTTTGCGCAATACACTTGAAATCTTCTTGGTTTTTCACTTCCCTTTGATGCATCTTTGTTATTCCATCAATTTTGAAGAGATTCTTCATTGAAGTAAGTAGATTTGAGGCATGAACTTTCAAAGTTAGGGCTTAATCTTGATTTTCTTATTTAGATTGGGTTTAAGTCTTGATTTTCTTGATTTTCTTGGTTTTTGAACTATGAGTTTTCAAAGTTAGGGCTGATTTTCTTAGTTTGAGGCATGAACTTTCTTCCAAAGTTGAGGCTTGAACTTTCAAAGTTAGGGTTTAATCTCTCATGTATATTCTTGAATCTCATAATAAACTCTTGTTTCATATTGAATGAGATTGAATTTTAGAGAACTTGCCATAGTTGGGATTGCCACTTTGGCAAAGTTAGGGCTTTAATTTTAGAGAACCTGTTATTTTTCTTTAATTAAATGCTTGCCAAAGTTAGATATGTCAATGTATCTAATTTGTTGGGGGCTTTATGAACTAAGTAATGCTTTGCCAAACTTGGGTTCAATTTTTAGTTGTTGGAATTAATATATGTTTAGCACATTAGAGCACGTGCACACCTTGGGTTCAATTTTTTGAGGTTTGATTACACCATGGGTTCAATTTTTTTAGATGTGTTTGTCTTTGTTCTTTGATTTACCTTGAGATTCTCTAATTTGTCTTACTTTCTCGAGGTTTGAATGTTGTAGAGCTAGAAATGACAAGTTGTATGTATGGGAACTTGTTTATTTTCCACAACTTGTTTTTTGAAGTTGATCATTGTTTATCATCTTTTCTTACTAGATTTATAATCATGGATAAATCATGGATGCACAAGAGTAGATTATCCAAAGATTATGAATTGGGTGTGGAAAACTTCATAAAATTTGGATTTTCTAATACAAATAGCTCTTATATTCGTTGTCCTTGTTTGAAATGTGGGAATTGTGAAAAGCATAGTAGCAAGGATATTAGAGATCATTTATATGTCAATGGGATTGATGAAAGTTATAAAATTTGGTTTTGGCATGGGGAAAAACTTCCTAACTCATCATTTTGTGGAGAATCTTCTAAGTTTGACACCCATATGTATGAAGAGACTAGTGTGGAAGTTTAAAAAAAATGGTTGAAGTTGCTCACAAGGAATATTCAAGAGATCCAGAATGGATTTGAGAAGTTGCTTAATGATGCTGAAAAACCATTATACGAAGGGTGCAAAAAATACACTAAGTTGTCTACATTAGTCAAATTGTATAATTTAAAAGTTAGATATGGATGGAGTGATACTAGTTTTTAGAACTACTCAAAACCTTAAAGGAAATTTTGCCCACTAGCAATGAGCTCCCAAATTCAATGTATGAAGCAAAGAAAACTTTAGGTGCACTAGGAATAGAATATGAGAAGATTCATGCATGCCCTAATGATTGTTGTTTGTATAGAAAAGAATATGCAGATGCAATTGAATGTCCTGAATGTGGTGAATCAAGGTGGAAAAAGGGGAAGGATACAAAATGTGGGAAAAAACAAATACCTTCAAAAGTGATATGGTACTTTCCACCAATTCCACGATTCAAAAGGCTTTTTAGAAGTATTGATTGTGCTAAAAACTTGACTTGGCACGTTGATGAAAGAATTGTAGATGGTAAGTTACGACATCTAGCAGACTCTCTGGCTTGGAAGTTAGTAGACTCTAAATGGCCAGACTTCGGTTCTGAACCTAGGAATCTTCGTTTAGCATTTCAGCCGATGGAGTAAATCCACATGGTGAAATGAGTTCTAAATATAATTGTTGGCCTGTAGTGATGGTTATTTATAATCTTCCACCATGGTTGTATATGAAAAGAAAGTACATGATGCTATCAATGTTGATTCGGGTCCAAAACAACCAGGGGACGACATTGGCACATACTTAGCACCACTAATTGAAGATTTAAAACTTTTATGGAAAGTGGTGTTGAATGTTATGATGCTTATCGAGAAGAACTATTCAACTTACGGTCAGTTTTGTTGTGGACAATCAACGATTTTCCTACATATGGTAACCTAAGTGGATGTTGTGTGAAAGGGTATAAGGTGTGTCCAATTTGTGGAGACAATACGTCTTCTATAAGATTGAAATATGGGGAAAAATGGCATACCTTGGACATCAAAGATTTCTAGCACGAAATCATTCGTACCGACACAAAAAAAAGTTGTTTAACAGTCAAAAGGAACTTGGTTACAATTTCAAAACCACTATTTGGAGGAGGCTATATATTTAAAAATCAAAGATCTTGAATTTCCTAAAGGAAAGAAGAACAATAAAAAGAACAAACCACGAAAGGAAGTTCAAAGATTTGTTGGAACAGGTTGTCTTCTTTTTTCAGCTGCCATACTGGAAAGATCTTCATATCAGGTGTGAGGTTAACTTTTTGACTTCAGACCCACGAAGAGGAAGAAGACCAGCCCAATTCACTTTGTAGGTGAAATGAAAGGCACACAAAGTGCCACACCTCTCAGCTGGCTGTGCAACACGTGGGAAACTCCATTAACTCGATTCAGTGGGAGAGATGAAGCCGACTCAATCTTTTCGATGGTATTCTTCAAACTTTCTTTTCTTTTCTAAACAAAAAAAAAAAAAAAAAAAATTCTCTCTCGAAAACCCTTGCCTTCACTGTTTCGAATTTGTGATTTGCAGAGATCAATGGAGAAAATCAAGCATGCAATTTGATGAGAAGAAAGAAGAAGAGAAGAGGAACACGAGCATGTACGTGGTTCGGCCTAACACAGAGCCTACGTCCACAGGAAGGGGGGATGTTTATTTCTTGAAGATTATACAGAGATAAGTTTCTTTTACAAGCTTGTTCTTAGAAAATGTAAAGTACATCATAGTATGCAAATGTAACTACTATTTATATTTGTATACATTTATGTTATAAAAACTGTTCAAGAAACTAGCCGTTGGCTTCACTTGAGATTAATTTTCTTTAAATTCCACCTTAATCTCAGCTTTGTAAATCTTCTCCCTTTCGAATTTGACCTCTGATTAACCTTTTTCACGTAGAACAAAGCTGATAAGGTCAAGGCACTTGCTGAGCTTGAGCTTTGAAACCGGCTTGGTAAGCATGTCTGCAGCATTTTCTGAGGTATGGACCTTTAAAACTTCAATTTGCCCTTTTTCAATTCTGTCTCTAACAAAATGGTATTTAATGTCGATATGTTTTGTCCTTGAGTGATATTGTGGGTTTTTGGAAAGATGGATTGCACTTTGGTTATCACAGTAGATCTTAACTATTGTTTGATTGATACCAAAGTCTTCCATCAAAGTAGGTCTTAACTACTGTTTGATTGATACCAAAGTCTTCCATCAAGCCCTTTAACCACAATGTCTCTTTTATTGCTTCTGAGTGAGCCATGTATTTAGCTTCGATAGTGGATAGGGCTGTTATAGATTGTAGGTTAGTTTTCTAGCTTAGTAAATTTGGGCCATATAAGAAAAGATACCCTGTTAAAGACCTTCTTTTATCTTGATCACCAGCAAAATCAAAGTCTACATATCCATAGAGCTCAAGTTCTATTTGTTTAACACTTCTATAGATTAGTTTAGACTGCTTAGACCAAATTAGATACCTAAGGATCCACTTAGTAGCTTCCCAATGTCTTTTCCCTGGGTTTGACATAAAGCTGCTAACAAGACTTGCACAATAGGATAGGTCAGGCCTAGTAGAAATCATGAGGTACATTAGACTTCCTACAGCCTGACTATAGGGCACCAATTGCATATGCTTAAGTGTTCTATGTCAGTTTCTTTAGGTGAATTATCTGAGGACAACATAAAGTGTTCAACAATAGGAATAGTCACTGGTTTAGCATTAGACAAATTAAATCTTCTGATTACTTTCTCACAATAGTTTGCTTAGCTAATGCTTAGGATAAAGGATCCCTTGTCTTTGTTTATTTCAATCCCAAGGATCTTTTTAGACTGACCCATATCTTTCATGTCAAATTCTCTCTTTAGGAGATTTTTGACATGATTTAGATCTTCTTTTGTGGTCCCAGCTAGCAGCATGTCATCCACATAAAGGAGAAGATATACCTTATTCTTATAAGAGGTAGAGTTAATATAGGTGCAGATGTCATAAGTGCTTTTCTGAAAACCAATACTTTCAATGTAGTCCTTGAACCACCTATACCAATATTTAGGAGACTGTTTAAGCCCATAAATGGACTTATTTAGCAGACAATATAGATCCTCTTTGCCCTTTTCAAAAAAACCTTTAGGCTGAACCATGTAAATGACCTCATCTAAATAACCATGTAAGAAAGCTGTTTTAACATCTAGTTGATCGAGTTCAAGATTATACTGAGCAACCAGTGATAGTAGTAGTCTAATAGATGTTTGCTTGACCACTGGTGAGAAAATTTCAGAGTAGTCAATGCCTTCCCTCTGAGTTTAGCCTTTGGCCACTAACCTAGCTTTGAACCTTGGCTTCTCATCCTTAGAGGATCCTTCCTTTAGTTTGTAGATCCACTTAGAAGATATTGCTTTGCACCTTTTAAGAAGTGGTGCTAGAGTCCAAGTGTCATATACACTTAGTGATTGCATTTCTTCACACATAGCTTCAATCCAGTTCCAAGCCTCAGGGCAGCTCACAGCCTCCTCAAAATTGGTGGGTTCCTAGTCATTAGGAGCTATGGTTGCATTTAAAACTAGGTTCATGTAGTTTGTTTCTGTATACCTAGCTGGTGGAACAATCACTCTTTTCTGTCTATCCCTAGTTAGAGAGTACTGACTCAAATCAGGTTGTGCTTCAATGATTTCTTCTTGTTGATCTTCAATAACACCTTATTCTTCTGATTCATTAGGGGAATTATGGTCTATTGACTTGTCCTTTTGGGCCTCCACCTCAATCCTAGTTAAAGGGCTTTTAGGAACCTCTATTGTAGTCTTCTCCTTTTGCATGAATATTTCCCTTTCTCTAAAGGTAACATCCCTACTGTCTACAAACCTTTTCTCAGTTGGGTTCCACATCTTAAAGCCCTTTACACCTTCAGTAAACCCAACAAACATGCATTTCACAACCTTAGACTTTAACTTCCCCTGATTTTGATGTATATAACCAACACATCCAAAAACTCTTAGGTTATCCGAGTTAGGAGGATGTTTTGTCCATTTTTCTTCAGGAGTCATAAAGTTTAGGGATGTATGAGGGCACCTATTTAAGGTGTAAACTGTATAGTTAGTAGCTTCAACCCAATACTTCTCACTGAGCATAGCATCTAAGAGTAAGCACCTAACCCTTTCCATAATGGTTCTATTAAGTCTCTCAGCTACCCCATTTTGTTGGGGAGTATATTTGACTGTCCTATGCCTAGTTATGTCGGATTCCATACAGAAATTATTAAATTCTTCACTATAAGACTCTAACCCATTATCTATCCTTAGATATTTAATTTCCTTAGAGGTTTGCTTCTCAATCATGAGTTTCCATTCTATAAATTTATCAAACACTTGGTCTTTAGATTTAAGAAAGAAAACCCAGCTTTTTCTTGAGAAGTCGTCAATGAAGGAAAGTAGATACCTAGAACCACTTAAGCTAGGAGTTTGAACTAGACCCCAAAGGTTTGAGTGAATGTAATCTAAGATTGACTTAGTTGAATGGTGTGCTTTGGTGAAGCTGTGTCTAGTTGCTTTTCCCAAAACACAATGTTCACATAAAGTTAGCTTGTCTGAGATTCCTTTTGGTAGAATTCCCTATTTAGACAAAACTTCCAGCCCCTTGGCACTTATGTGAGACAGTCTTTTATGCCATACATCAGCTTTTATTAGATCATTAGGTGTGGCAACATATGCCCCTTTTATCATTTCTACACCTCTAACTACAAACAAGTCATTTACCTTTTCCCCAACAAGGACTACCTTAGAATCTTTAAGAACCTCTAGAGTTCCACCCTTGCCCTTGTATTCACACCCCACTGCATCTAGCATACCAAGGGAGATTAGGTTTCTTTTAAGAAATGGGACATGTCTCATATTCCTTAGAAGTTTGATAGTCCAATCTTTTAGTTTCATGGAGACTGACCCAATACCTTCAATTTTACAACCTTGGTTATTCTCCATGTAAACCATCTCTCCATCTATTTCTTTGTATAAATTAAACCAGGGTCTTATAGGTGTCATATGGTAAGTACATCCAGAGTCCAAAACCCAATCATGTTTACCAAGGGGGTTGACATGGGTAACCTTATCAAGAGTTGAGGCTAAGGCATCTGAGTAGATATAGGAGCTTTCTACTACAGAAGCTTCAGGTTACTTACCTTTTGATTCCTTTTCTTTCTTTTGATTTTGCCTTTTAAGTATGAAACAATCTTTGATTAAATGCCCTTTATTTTTGCAATACTTATACTTGACTTTATGCTTAGGTTTGTTTTCATCTGTTTGAGATTGCTTTCTGTCTTTAGTTTGATTTGGTTTAAAATTTCCTTTTACAAACAATTCTTCTCCATTAGATTGTTTCTTCTTGACTACTTGCAACTCTAGTTCCCTAGTTCTTAAGGCAGAAACTATTGCATCAGTGGTTATGCTATCCCTTCCATACTTCAAGGCATTTTTAATCTCCTATAGGATTCAAGTAGGGAATTTAAAAGAACATATGCTTCATTCTCATCTCCTATTTTCTCCCCTAGATTTTTAAATTCAGCAACAATCTTTTTAAACTCATCTAGGTTATCAAAAATAGTTTTTGAAGAATCCATTTTAGAAGTAAAAAACTTCTCCCTAAGATATATTTTATTAGTAAGATCCTTAGTGGCATATAGGTCTTCCAGCTTTATCCAAATCCTATAGGAAGTCTCTTGATCAATAACTTGCCTTAAAACATTATCACTAAGGTTTAGGACTAACGTACCATATGCTGCCAGCTCTCAATCTTCTTTTTCTTGAGCTGCCATAGTATTTGGGAGAGTAGATGGATCCACTAGGGCCTTGTGAGCCTTTTGCTAACTGAGAATTGCTCTTATTTTTGCCTTCCAGAGGCCAAAGTCCCCTTTACCATCGAATTTCTCAACTTCATACCTTGCTACTGCCATCTTGAATGAATCTTGTAATCTTGATGCTACAAGAATTGAAGTCTTGAATGTCTTTTGCTCTGATATCAGATTGTTGGGTTAACTTTTTGACTTCAGGCCCACGAGGAGGAAGAAGACCAGCCCAATTCAACTTTGTAGGTGAAATGAAAGGCACATAAAGTGCCACACCTCTCAGCTGGCTGTGCAACATGTGGGAAACTCCACTAACTCGACCCAATATTTTCGATGGTATTCTTCAAACTTTCTTTTCTTTTCTAAACAAAAAAAAAAAAAATCTCTCTCGAAAACCCTTGCCTTCATTGTTTCAAATTTGTGATTTGCAGAGATCAAAGGAGAAAATCAAGCATGCAATTTGATGAGAAGAAAGAAGAAGAGAAGAGGAACACGAGCATGTACGTGGTTCGGCCTAACACAGGGCCTACATCCACGGGAAGGGGTGATGTTTATTTCTTGAAGATTATACAGAGATAATTTTCTTTTACAAGCTTGTTCTTAGAAAATGTAAAGTACATCATAGTATGTAAATGTAACTACTATTTATATTTGTATACATTTCTATTATAAAAATTGTGAAAGAAACTAGCTGTTGGCTTCACTTGAGATTAATTTTCTTCATCAGACATTGTTTAGATGTGATGCACATTGAAAAAAAAATGTTTGCATGAATATCATAGGTACGCTTCTTGATATTCTAGGGAAAAGTAAGGATGGATTGAATGCTAGACATGATTTATTTCATTTAAAAATTCGACCAAAGCTTGCACCTGTTATCGGTGACAAAAAAAATCTTCATTCCTCCCACGTGTTATACTCTTACAAAGGAAGAAAAATGTTGTGTTTTAATGACGTTGTTAGGAATAAAGGTTCCTGAAGGTTACTCTTCGAATGTTAAAAACCTTGTGTCAATGACAGATTGAAAGCTTAATAGTTTAAAATCTTACAATTGTCATATTTTCTTACAACAATTATTTCATATTGTGATAAGATTAGTGCTACCAAAACATTTTCGGTATGCCATAACTCGATCTTCACATTTTTCAATTTGAAATGCAACAAGGTCCTAGATGTGCAACAATTAGAAAAGTTGGAAGAAGATATTGTGCTTATATTATGTTTATTGGAGAAGTATTTTCTTCCTTCATTTTTTTTCACAATTATGGTGCATCTCACAGTACACATAATTAGGGAAGTCAAATTTTGTGGGTCTATATATCTACAATGGGTGTATCCCTTTGAAAGCTTCATGAAAGTCATTAAAAACTCCATGAGAAATAGATAACGTCCAGAAGGTTGTATTGTTGAAAGTTTTATAGTATAAGAAGCTATTGAATTTTATTCTGATTTCCTATCTGGAGTAGATCCTATTGGGGTTGGCACTCGTAATTCACAAGACTATTTAAACAATTCAAATATTGGTAGACCATTGTCCAAAGGAGTTTCTTTCAAACCTGAACAAGAACTTTTATATCAAGCTCATCAGTATGTTTTGGAAAATGCAACTGATGTGCAACCATATTCAGAGTAAGTTTTTCAATGATTTTGGTTTTATTTTTTCATTTAGTTTTATGATATAAATCTAACTATACAATGTTTCAATGTTCACTTCAAAGAAAACATATGATGACTTTGCAATTGCAACATCGAAATAAGTCCAAAAATAAAAAATGGATTCAAGAGGAACATAATTGGACTTTTATATCTTGGCTACGAGAAGAGGTAAAATGTTCAACCTATTATTTTACATACACATTTTAATTCTTGAGTTAGAATAGAAATTCTCATGGTAGGTTGCAAATGAGCTTGAAATGGGAAATATTGAAGTTTTAGATAACTTGAGGTGGATTGCTCATAGTCCTCATGCTTTTGTGATTGCGTATGGCAGTTACGTAATTAATGGATGTCGCTATCACACAAAATTTTGTGATAAGGATCAAAGTGTACAAAATAGTGGAGTTAGTTTAGTTACAAAAACGATGCAAGTGTCTAGTTCAAAAGATAAAAATCCCATCATTGGAGATATATCTTTTTATGGAGTGATACAAGAGATATGGGAACTAAATTATCATACGTTTAATGTTTCTATGTTTAGATGTGATTGGGTTGAGAACAATAGTGGTATCAAAATCGATGAGCTCGGTTTTGTTTTATTTGATTTAAATAGAATAGGTTAGAAGTCTGATTCTTTTATACTAGCAACCCAAGCAAGACAAGTATTTTATGTTGAGAACCCAAGTGATGTTAGATGGTCAATTGTGCTTATCCCACCACAAAGGGACTTTGAAGATAGATATAATGATGACGAACTTGGAGATACAATATTACACTATCAAGAAATATCCAATGATATGTCGAATGTTGATGTAAATAATGACTTGGATGAGAACATGTCAACATGTATACGATCGAATTGTGAAGGCACATGGATACCTACATAACATTCTATGGGTAGGTTCTATATTGTGTAATATTATAATTATCTTTTTAATTTATAATTTTTATCAATCACATTTGATTTTTTGTTTGCTTAATATGTATACAATTCTAATTGTTTCTTAATTTTGATTGCAGTTTTTAATTTATACACCACATGGAGCATAGTACAGTGGGTGACGAAGATTTAGAGCTTGGTGACAAAGAAATAGTAGTTGTTAGGTCAAATGAAACTACCAATCAAAAGAAGATAGAATGGGGAGCTACTATTATATTTGATGTAACACGTATTAGGAATGTAGGAGAAAAGAAATTTGTAGAATACAATGAATGGTGTGCCCATTGGTGAAAATGGAGCTAAGTTAAAGTCCTTCATTGGGTCCTCTACGCATTATCATATACCTATTATATATACATCTTGGAAACGTATGCCTACTGAGTTGAAAGATAAGATATATGGTACAGTTGAGGTATATATATATTCAACATTTTTATCTTGATAATATTGTAGATGTATATGTAATGTTTTCACTAACTTTTCGATGTTTAGGCCGCCTTTGTAATTGATACAAGTTCTAGGAAGAACATTATGAAAACTGCATGCATAGCTTTTCGTCAGTTTAAGAATTGGTTAACAACAAAATACATTATGTCATTTAAAGATGAACCTTAACTTTTAATAATTCTACCAGAAAAGTATTCATTTATTGATCAAAGTCATTGGGAAGAGTTTGTAAGATCGAGATTGTGTGTAAAGTTTCAGGTATGAATAATTTTCATTTTATTTTTAAATATTTGTTATGTCATTCCTACTAATAATCATTACGTTTGTATAGGGAAAAATACGCTTGCAACAAAAACATCAATCTAAGAATAAGTACAATCATCGAATTTCAAGGAAAGGTTATGTTAACCTTGTTGAGGAGATGGTAAGAATTTAGTATATATTCTCACAATTCCTAAATTTATCACAATATTTATTTTTTTTTTCATTTGGATGTAGAAGAAAGTATCTTCAAATGAAAGTGATTTCGATTGAGCTAACCTGTTGGAGAAGGCTCGAGTCAATAAGAAAGGAGCATATGACAATAAAGATGTTCAAGAAGTCGTCAATCGAATAGTAAGACAAATATTAAATTTACATGAAGTATGTGACATATAACTTAATTATATTAAATTTCATTTCTTTTTAGGATGAAATATCAAAATAATACAGATCCATTATGCCACAAACATCACTCTCCCAATGATGTCTTAACACAATCTTTAGGTACTCAAGAAAGGCACAGGCGTGTGCATGGGGTTGGTGGTTTTGTTACTCCAACGGCTTACTTTCATGCAATGAAACGAAAATCAAAACATGGGAAGGATGAAAACAAGGAAATTGTAAGTGAGAATGAAACACTTCGTCAGCGTGTTAGAGCATTAGAAGCTCGTCTTCAAATGTCATCTTTTACAACATTTTTTGGACGTGGAAGTTGCTCTAGGCAATTTTTAGCAGATGAGATCGAATTTCAAGATAAACAAAAGGACAAGATGAAAACTGCATATGAAAAGAAACAGAAAGAGATGATTAAGGTGGAGGAGATTAAGTCTCCAGAAAAACAAGAGACAAGATAAAGGTGAATGTAAATTGCAATGCAAAAGATTTAAAATATTTAAGGTAAGTGATACTAATAAAATCAATTAAGTTCATCAAATGTCTAATTTTTCTGCTTTATATACTTTTGTTGCTATGATTTTGCTGCATTAGGAGAAATCTTCAGTGAAAATGACTAAGAAAAAAGAAGTTAGTGACTTAACATCGGTTCTTCCAGTATCTTTGAAATCCATTCTTAGATATGCTGAGAAGGTGATGGCCAAAGAGTCTAGTATTTCTTTATAACTTCCAATTGGACTTTTTGGCATCAATCGAAAGAGTTGTGTCCTACGAGAGGATATAATTAACTTTTGTAACATAGATGAAGTAAAAACAATGACTTTGGTGGCTTATATGGCGTAAATAATGTTATTACTTTTGTAGACTTTAGTTTTGACATTTCTTTCCAATGAAAATTTGATGATACACTCAATGGGTTACTTGTTCTTAAAAATGAGTAATTTTCACAATTTTGAGTTTTTTATTCAAAAAAAAAAAAAAATTGACGAGAACTATGTAAAATGAACCTAGGTTGAAAATTTTTCTATTTTAAATCCCTTAAAGTCTTAGAAACGGATTATCCATCTCGGATTTTTGTTGTCACCTCGAAAGCTCCTTATTAGCTTGGGAGCAATTTTTAGTGTCTGAGAGTAAAACTAGTTAGTGAAAAAATAGAAGCCTTGCGTGTGAGAAAAAAAAAAAAGAAGAGAGAATTATATTAGTTGCTTTTCTCTTCTAAAAAAAAAAGAAACAAAATGCATATAAAAATGAGGCATAAACAGTGTGCCTACAAAAAAAAAAAAAGAAAAAAGAAAAAAAGTGTGTGTGTGTTCAAGGATAGAGGTGAAAAGAGCTACCTCCGTCGTGTCTATTTAGGGCCCGCGAGAAAAGAGTGATAAGTTCCCGACAATTGAGTATGAAAGCTAAGCCCTCTAGGTAAAACCGATGCTCTATGTTTTGTGTGCGTAGATGTTGGGCACTCCTAGATAGTGTTGCTCTTTGATATGCAATAACAGTATGCCTCGAGCTGATGACCGAGCTAGAGTAGAGGGAAGATGAAATGGGAGTAGGATAAAATTTTTTCGGGTACTTTTCGATTTACGAAAAAGTTTCATGTCTTAGTGTTTCATTCATACATGGCTTTGATTGAAAAATGACCTTTTATAACAAGTCTCAATTGAGTGATTGTTTGATTTTGATATGTGATGTGACCCTTAAGACTGTAAAGATTAAAGAAAGGATTCGATGAATGGAGTGAACGATTTTCTTATCAATTTCCATGACTGAGTGTTACAATATTGCTCGGGATGATCAAGTCTTAAGTTGGGGGTGTTTGATAGCTCTCAAAAAGTGTTATTATTCCTAGATTAATTCAGACTCATTATCAAATTTTACGTGTTTATTTCCCTATTTTGTAGGTACCAAACAATCAAGAGGTAGAATTAATCATTTGGTGAAGAACAGAGTTAATTTGAAGAAATTTGGAGTTGATTTGAACATCTGGACTTTAAAGGAGTTGAAATTACCAGAATACCATCAGTTCCACCGAGTATGATCAGCCATCGAGCGTCATCAATTACCATCGAGTAAAAGGCTATCGAGTAATCAAGTAAAATGCTATTGAGCATTGAGCATCGAGTATCGAGTCATCGAGCATCGAGTAGCGAGTTTCTGACAGAATACTCAGCGTTGCAATGCTGCCCCAAGCGTCACGATGCTCTAAATGGTCAACCTCGCCACCGTTGCAATGCAGCCTAACGCTTCACTCCAACACCTGAGGACAGAACACTCAGCATTGCAATGCTTCTTCAGAGCGTTGCGACACTACGACGATTGACGGAATTTGGTGCAATGCGTAATGCAACCCAGCGATAGAGGCACCGTTGCAACGCCTTCTTGACGCTTTCCAATGTGTGCTGCAACATTACAACGCTATTTCCAAGCATTGCGATGCTGCACGAAACCTATAAATAAGATGCTCGTAGTCAGCCTTCAAGAAATCTCATTCATACTACAATATACCTCCGAATAGAGTAAAATTTGAGAGATTAGTTCGGTTTTGGGAGCGATTGAAGTCAAATTGCTGAGTAATTGTCACCATAGTCAGCATCGATTCTCTCTCAGTCATTGTAATTCCAATATGCATTTTAGAGGCTAGGTAATTTTCTTGGGATAGTTTGTATGTCTTGATTCTTGAAGTTTACTAGTTTAATTAATTCAATTATTGTGAACCCTTTGGGTGGATTTATTTTTTATTAATAGAGTTTTAATGAATTTTTCTGACAATTAATTTATTGAAATTCTTGTATGAAAAGTCATTCTAGCCTATGCATTATTGATTGATTAATTGCACGTATTAGGATCACATGTTTAAGGTTAGACTTTTTCTAGCCAAACTCATGTATGCCCTTGTATAATCCTTCCTAAATAAATCGTGCTATAAGATATGATTTTTTGGTTTGTAGTATGTCTCAACAATTGAACTATTTCTTAATGCTTTTCAGTTTCAACTTGTATGTTGCTAAGAAGGAAAAGTTTTAAACTGAATTAGTGCTGGTTTGGATTTTTATCAGAATTGGCTAATTGGGCTATTAGAACTGAATTAGTATACGAATAAGGTTGGCTGCGTTATTTTGGTAACACCATTGGATACGATCCACTCTGTAGTTGTTACAATTTGTTGTAAGGTGCTACAAACGAAGTGATCTTGATTCGTTCATGTATTAACATGAGGAGTAGGGGTTTCCTATGCAATGATCTTGTATAAGATCAGACCAAGAAATAAGTCATTCTTTTTTTATAACGTTGTTTACTGTTTAAGATTGACTATTTTGTTTAGATGACCTAGGCAACTTGATCTTAATCTTGAGCTAATTATGAACTCCTATTTATTCAGGATTATCCTTAGATTTGCATAAGTGAGGGTTGGCTCCACAACACCAGCTCAATAAGCCTCCCATTTCAATGGTAAGATCGGGTAGATAGCTGGGGAACATAGGGTGCAATAAGGAATTCACGCCTACCCGATTTAGGGATAGGAGAAATGTTGTTCTCTTAAATACTGAATCCAGGTTTTGAACAAGGGGCACCACCCTCTCATTGACCTGAGAGGGATCCGATGTAGTGATTGGATCACAAACCAATTATTCATTAGAAGATCAGTGGAACTTAAGGAGCAATATGTAATATCGGGGGTAAAATAGCATATTGACCCAGTCGATATTACGAATAACCTATGAAGGGTTGACCTATTGATTTTGGTTAAATCAAGTGGACACAAATAGAGTGCAACTATCGAGCTATAGTGGTGTGACTTGATAGTTAACGAATACAATTAATTTGGTCTAAAGAGTTACCAATTAATCTTAAATCATTAGAGCTCATGATCTGTAGGTCCATAAGGTCCTTCTAATAGCTCGTAAAACATGAACACCTTGAATTAATAAATTGAGTGAATTTGGAATGATATCAATTTGAAATGTTCAAATTAAAATTAGGGTTTGAATTTAAATAGTTCAAATTCAAATTAGGGTTTGTACAATTATATTCGATATAATTAATCAATGTTTAATTTATCAAAATTAAACTAAATTAGAGAGTTTATAATATTTAAATATTGATTTAAATATTAATTACATGAATAAAATTCATGTTTTAAAATAGGCGTGTGATTAATTTAATATTTTGTATTAAATTATTATTTAATTAGTTAAATTTGTTTAATTAATTAAAATCCAAAATTGATTTTCATTTTGATTTCAAATTCAGAATTTGAAATGATTATTTAATTTTAGTTAATTGAGAATTAATTAAAATTAATTAAAGAATAAAATGGAAATTATTTGAAAGTGGGAATTTCACACTTCTTGGTTGAAGTATAGGTATTCATCCATGAATTACACACATTTTCCACTTCAGCAAATTGAAGTGTTAAGATTGCTGAACTTGAGTACCTTCATGTGAGTAATGAATAAATACTCTCAGATTCTGAAGGAGATGGTAACTAGCAGATGAAAAATGAGTTTTGGACGGTTGTTCATCTTCTACAGAAACTCACTCAATTCTCTTCACAAATTCACTCCAATTTAGAGTTCCTCCAGTCAAATTTAAGGCTGGGAATAGTAGAGAAGATCTCTTGGTAGTTCACTGTTGAATTGGAGCTGGAATCACGTGAAGAGCAACTTGGAGTTCGGAGAATTCATCAAAGGTATGTTGTTAAGAAACACTCTTCTTAAATTCCTGTATAAATGCTTTTAGAACTCAAATTAAATGTAATTAGAGTGTTTACTGATTCTGTTTGCTTCCATTGCATGTTATCTTATCCTAACAGTTTATTATTTTGTGTATTGTATTTTGTTTTTATACTTTGTATTTGTACACCCCACTAGCTTTAGGACAAGTGGGAGATTGTTAGGATTGATGCTTTAAATCTCGTGGGTTTCGTAGTTTATAAATTATTTGTATATGAATTATTTATTTAATAAAATAAAGTGTTATAAGCATAAAGTCACTTAGGTATAAACATCTAACACATGTTTTGAAAACTTGCTAATTAAAACATGTTTCTTACTTAACAACTAGCATGCATTCATATCATAAGAAAAATGTGTTGCTTGGAAATTTCTTGTAAAATAACTAGCATGAGAATAAGCTTTCATTAAAACATGGATTTCTAAAAAACATTTAGAAAACAATCATAGTCATTCACGGCTTTGACAATTCCTTTAAGGTTGGTAAGCTTCTCCTATTGGTGTCAACCCTGTGGACATAACAACATGCTTTAGTTACTAATAATAGTCTCCCTTTTGAGACAACTTGCATATTTAAGCTCACATTTTCCTTAACACATTAGTCTTACCTCTCAACGCCTACCTTACTATGCATTGAACACTTAGAAATTTCCTTAGGTGTTAAACCTTGGCTATGTGATAGGCACACACACCATCAACACACACCATGCGCCAATCGCATGTCCTAGGCGCCCCTTCAGCAACACTTCAATGCACACACTACCTTCCATGTGTCCAAGCCTTCAACATATGCCTACACAATCCATCGCACAACTCCCCGCACAGCTCATCGCATGTCCTAACCTCTTGTACGTGTGCTAGCCCTTGAGCTGCCTGCTTGTTTAAAAATTCGAGATTCAACTTATAATTCAAATAATTTATTTTTCAGGCCTTTTCTCAGAAATAACCTTATGCTCAATGTAATATCAATCACACGTCATAGAAATATAACAAGTATGGCTGGCCGTCGAAAGGTGTGTGATGAATAGATGTTGCAAGCCAAGATTATCCTTAAAATTTACATTTAGGGATGTGACATTGACTTCCCCCAAACCCTACATTCTCCATATATTTTACACACATTAAAACTGCTGTCTATCTTAATTTTATCAGAACGAAACTCGAAGTATTCCTTACTTATTTAGATACTTTCATCGCATAGATTTATTTAAACGCACGATTTTTTTACTCTCCTATAATTATCTTCGTTCTTGTCGCATTCACATCTTTCCAAACATTCATAGTACAAATCCCTGAGTTTGACCTTGGCTCACACCGAGAAACTTGTAGTTTGTTTATACTTGGAAAACTATAAGAAAGCTTGTGACAAATGCATGATTAACTACAACTAGGCGCATAATAAGTTCAACGCCTGGACATTCTAGTGTAGTTCACGATAGATGCATGCATAAAGTGCAACAGATAGATTGAATTTTGAGACTGCTTGTCCAAGTTGTTCCTTGGAGATAATCTTTCATTGATAATTTCTACAATGGAGTTTAGCAATCTCAATGCTTCATTTGTAGCTTTGTCAATCTAGTAGCTTCCTCTAAAAAGGTCAAATCCTCTTTTACTTGCCTCTTTTTCACTCTAAGAGAGGCTTCTTTCCTTTAACTCTCTCTTGATTGTTCATTCAAGCCTTCTTCATCATCATCCAAGTTTATTGTCCTTTTATATGTCTATCTTTCTTCAATTACATCCAGTGGTTCAAACTTAAAACATTCATAGTAGTTTGAATGTATTTCAAAATTAGTTGGATTTAAAGGGACAACAGTAAACTGTACAACATGAATACAATTTATAATCATATGGTAATTTATAGTTGATAAACATATAATCAGATGGTATACTTACATCACTTGATTTGAAGATGTACTCTCGGAGGTAGTTCCAATCAGGTTTTTTTTTTTTTTTTGTTGGTTTTCATCTTAACGTCTTTATGTAATTTTTATAAGTTTGTGTTACAATCCCAACACTTTGTTTAGAAAGTTTTGGGATGATTTCATATGCCCAATGTTGGGAATGTCCTAGAACTCGCAGTTCGTAAATTTCGTATTAAACATTCTATTTATCAATAAAATATTATTGAGTATTCTATTCAATAGAGTTGATATTGCATTCTATTATGAAAATCCAATAAACAAATACATGGCTATAGTATGAATACTTTAACTTTATGTAGTGACATAAATAGGATCAAGTTATAGTATATATCCTAAATGGTCTTTAAGTATATGGGTGAAATTGGGTATCTCATCCTGGTAACACTATTGGATGTAGCCCATTTTGTATGCTGATACAAATGATTTGATCCATAGATCATTCATATAGAGACATGTGAGTGAAGTCATCCTATGCAATGAGTTTGCATAAGACTCAACCTAAAAATAATCACTTTTCTTTATAACGACCGTTTACTGTTAAAACTGCCTATTTCAATACTAAAATAATCTAGGATAACTCGATCTTAATCCTGAGCTAACTATGAACTCCTATTTATTCAGGAATATCCTTTGATCTACATAGGTGAGAGTAGTCCAACAACACTGCTCAATAAGCCTCCCATTTTGGGGATAAGACCGGATAGATAACTGGGGACATAGCCTTGCAAGATGGAATTCACTCCTACCCGTCTTAGGGTTAGCAGATAGGTTGTTCTCTTAAGTGCTAATTCCTAGTCTTGAACGAATGGGCCCCACCCTCTCTTGGTAGAGAGGGACATGATTCATAAGTAGTATTGTGAATCAGTTGTTCAATAGAGGGTCAGTGGGAACTTAAGGAACAAGATGTATTTACAAGGGTAAAACGGTAATTTTGACCCAGCTTTAAATACGAACGACCTGTAAAGGATTGACTTACCAATTATGGTTAAAATGAAAAAAAATATATCTACAGTGAGGAGAGTGCAACTATCGAGCTATAGTGATATCCCTTGATAGTTAATGAATAATGATTAATTCGGTTTTAAAGAGTTTAACCAATTAATTACAAATCGTTGGAGCTCATGATCTGTAGGTCTATTAGGCCCCTCTACTAGCTCATAAATTGGATTAATAAATTGAGTATTAATGGATGAAATTAAGGTTATGAATTCGAAACATTCAAATTCAATTTAGGGTTTCAATTAATTATATACGATACAATTGAAATGTTTAATTTTATCGAAAACTAAATGAAATTGGAGAATCAATTAATATTTAAATTATGATTTAAATATTAATAATATGAAATTGAATCATATTGGTGGAATTGGTGTTTTATTAATTTAATATTAAGATATTAAATTAATAATAATTTAATTTAATTCAAAAAGTTTAATAAAAAATTTGAATTTAGTTTTATTTAAATTAATTATTTTGAATTAGTTTTATAAAACTAAATTATTTAAATAAAATTGTTTTATTTAAATTAGGAAATAAATTTTACAAAAGTGATTAATTGAGTTAGTGGACTTTTCCAATTTTTGGATTTTTCCAATTTTTGGAAAAATCCACTAAACTCATTTGGGTGTTTTATCACCCAATTCCACTCACCTCTTCAATTAAAACCCCAAGTAGAAATTGTCCTACATGCAGGCATTCTCCATGCATGAAATTGGTCTATAAATTGAACTTTCGTGCTAAGATTTGAGAGATATCTCTGAGTTTTCTAAACTGATATGTTGCTGGTTTGAAAACCCTCAAAACCCACCAAAATTCATCCAAAATTCAGCTCAAATTGAGTGTTTCCACCATATATTTCTTCTTGGGTTTAGTAGAGAATATCTTGATGGTGGTCTACTTGAAGATTCAAGTTTAAATTCGTGGATATCTAGCTAAATTCGTGGAGAGTTCTTCAAAGGTAATGTATAATACAAACCCTCATATGAACTTCACTTGTGTAGCATGTTTAAAACTCAAATTAAGTGTAACTACAGTGCTTATTGATTCTGATTCTTCCATTGCATGTTATATTACTCCTTCACCCAATACATCATAACTTACAGGAAGCCTTGTAATGTAAAGTTTAAGCTTTTACATCATGCAACCTTTGAAAGAATTCCACAGTCAAATTGAAAACTAGCCTACCCCAAGGAAAGTTATGAAGAAAATCGAATTCTCACGGAAGCGTGAGATTGCCTTGCATTTTGTTTTTTTATTTAATATAAAAAAATTACAGCAATTCACACAAGAACAATGAAGGATAAACATCATTTTCAGCATGCTATAGAAGATGGAAAAAAGGGAAAATGGAGCTCACCTTTGTTGAATCTCGATCTTCTCGTAAAATCCTCTTGCTTGTCTCACGAACACCTCCTCAACGATCTTAGACACTAATAACGGGCAGAAATGCACGCTATCATAGTGCTAAGTTCTTAAATAATGATGGCTTGTGTTGATAAAATATGATTAAATTGCGTCCAAAAAGCATTAAATTCATAACATTGCGGTCGCATACGTTCATCGCATAGAAACAGTTGATTTTTGTATTTTTATGCAGAATATGCGTTGACTTAAGGCGGAAAGAGCGATCACAAGAAATCAATGGTCGAGTGCAGCATTAGCGTAAGGCTTTGCGGTGATTTTTGTTCGTAAACATCTACTCAAAAAGGATTGTCGCATAGAGCCGGCATAATTTGGTGGGCGCATCTGGGTGAAAGGCATAATTAATCACGATGGGACAGAAAGCTGATGACAGTCGAATCCGAATTAAGTTGACAGCCGCTAACGATAACAAGTACATTTAGCTTTTTGGTGACAAATATTTGGCGCATCAGTCAGGGGATTAAAGCCATCCCATAAGTGCAATCATAAGAGAGAAGCCGCCTTTCACCCTGAAGATCTATACATACCGCAGGCATCCTTCATAAAAGGAGTTCGGAGAGTTAGAGAATTTTTCCTTAGATAGTTTAGCCTTGTTCTTAGATTTTCTTTTGTTTTATGGGGGAAGCGAGAGAAGGAGGCTGTGCCGACAGATCGTTCTAGTAAGCTTGGGAGAGCGCCAGAAGCTTCAAAATCAGAGAGAGGGCTAGCTCTTGCGGAAGCAGGAATGTCTTTTGAACCGAATAGAGATTGCTAGTGTAAAAGCCTCGGTCAGCAAGGGATTGCTACCAGGCTCTCTACCTTTACCTTCCATTATTATTTTGTATTCAAACTCATTTATAGAAATGGAATTTACTTCTCTATATCTGTTCACTCTCTGTTATTTACGCATGAGTAGCTAAATCTGTTGAATGGGTTGAGAAGCATTTAGCTAGCCCAACTGGGGATCTTCATTCTATGCGATTATCTTGTATTATGTATACTTCATTCGTCCATTAGAGATACTCGGGAGGGTAGTCTAAGGACAGGATCTAGGCTTGAAAAAGTCAGGTTAGAATCTAGGCTTGGGAGAGTCAGATTAGAACGCATAATCAAGAGATAGGAGCTTAGGAATAAGCACTGTTTGCTATTAACACATCGCATGCATCCTAAAGATAGGATATGATTGTGTGCGGTTACTTTGCCTTTGTGCATCTTGCATCATCGCATAGGAAAAAAGTAGAGACTTAAGAATAAGCTCTATGGACATTTTTGCATTCAACACATGCGTCCTAGACTTAGGAGCACTACATTCGCATTGGAAAATGGCTTGCTGTGCATGGGTGTAGCATGATCGCATAGTCTGATGCATTCCTAAGTAACGCTAGCTAAAGACCTTCTCAACCCGTTCATCTGCATACTCAGTGCATCTATCACACAATCAAACTTTCCTCAAATTCGTCGCATTTGTTTATTTTTTATTATCGCAATCAACAAAACCAAAAAACTATTTGAGTTACCGGTTACCACAAAGTCTTTTGAGAAATTACCACCGCATATTGTTTTTCAAGTCCCTGAGTTCGACCCTAGACTTACCAGTGGGGTTTACACCTGGATTCCACTGAGAAAACTTGATTGCTCAATGCAATTCCATCTCTGCATTTCCTCCATAATTTCACATCATAAAATAACGCATCAGACACCACCATAAGAACAACCTTGTTATTCTATAGGACTCCAAGGGTTAAATGAGTGGTCTCTAACACTTGGAAGAGGAAGAGGTAGAGAGAATTTGTTGAGAAAGTAGAGAGGAATTTGGTGGAGGCTAGGTATTTCTTTTGCACAATGAAATCCTTAACCTAGATGGGCTATAAGGATATATTTATATAGAGAAGGGTTAACCCTTCTCCAAGTATTTCTTTTTCTACCCTTAGTGCTAATTAATTAAATAATTTTTATTTAATTAATTGGCACACTAATTAAATAACCATATATTAAATCCTATTTAATATATAGTTAATTAATTAACATATAAACATCACATATTTATATGTATCCATCTGTCTAACATCATAATTAATTAATTCTTCATGAATCTAATTCACTTGAATTTGATGTTTGAATCTCATTACAATATTTCTCTCTTACATAATTTGGATTATAGATCACAACTATAATTAACCATTATATATTAATTTCATTAATATAAAATGTCCCCAATCGATTTGAAAAATTCAAATCAAATCAATCCTCATTATTATCTTTTTGCGAGCTAACCAGGGGGCCTTATGAATCTACAGATTAAAAGCTCCAATGATATGAGATTAATTACTTAAACTCTCTAATTAAATTAATCAATATTCATTAACTACCGTTCACTCTGGTAAAAGATTGATAGTTGCAGTCTTCACACTGCAGATATATTTCTATGTCCATGGATATAACCAATCAACAGCGCATCGACCCTTCACAAGTCACTCATAACTACAGGTAGGTAAATTTACCATATTACTCTATAGTTACATCTAACTTCTTATGTACCACCGATTTCTTTAATGAACAAACAATTTATAATCCAACTATAAACTAACACCTCTCGGGCTAATAAGAGATTGAGGCCTCATTGTTCAAGACCCAGAATCAGCTATTAAATGAGAAATTTATCTACTTTCTCTAAGATCGGGAATGAGTGAATTTCATCTTGTGTAGTTGTGTTCCCAGCTCCTCACTCAAACAAATCATTAAAATGGTAGGCTTTTTGAGTCGGCTAACATAGCCACTCTCACCCATACAGATCAAAAGATTTCCCTCATAAAAGAACTTCACAAATCATTTAGGATTAAGGCTAAGTCACCTATGGTCATCCTAGTGAATTGTTAGTTCCTTTTAGTAATATAGAGAGACTATTCATCTCGTGGTCTGGACTTATACAAACTTTTTGCATAGAATACCCCGCTCACATGTCTCCACATGAACTATCAGGGTCAGATCATTTGTAGTACTTTACAACAATTGTAACAAGCATGTCATATTCGTAGTGTCACCAGGATAAGGTACCCAACCTTATCCATCTATTACAGACCATTTAGGTTATTAGTCAAACATGATCCACCTGTATGTCAACAACATACATGTTTTAAGTTACATGAAATAACCTTGGATCTTAGTTTATTGGATTGAATTAATGCAGTCTAAATGTTAATAAAATACCTCTTATTCTATTAAATATATGATTTGTATTTACAAACTACAAGATACATAAAATTTAGGATACCAAATCCAAGAAGTTATTTAAAGTTTCCTTATCCTTCATCATCTGAACTTCTTTCCATTCAACTTTATTATGCATTCGCTTACTGTTAGATTTTTAAAAGACGTATATTTTCAATGTTAATCTCCCCAAAATCGTGTTGATTACTTGCTTTTAATGCTCATTTTGTAGGTAAAACAGTCCCCAAAACGTTTAAGAGTCATTTCCATAAAATTGGGCCAAGAGTGTTGGTTGATGCCTAAATCTCGTAGGGTTCTGTAGTTTGTAAACATCTGTATAAACAAACATTTAGAGATTTATAAAATGAGATATTTTATTCACTTCAATCTATGAAATATAAGATATTTTAGTTGCATTAACCATAAACCAATAAACTAAGATCCTTGGTTATCGTTGTAACTTAAGTATGTTGTGGAGACATACAAGTGGATCATGCTTTAAGTGATAACCTAAATGGTCTGTAGTATATGGATAAAGGAGAGAAACATTATCCTAGTGATGCTACGAGTGTGGCCCACTTTGTAGATGTTACAAGTGTTGTAAAGTGCTACAAATGGTCTGATCCTGACCATTCATGTATTAGACATGCGAACGGGGATGCTCTATACAAAGGAGTTTGTATAAGACCGGACCATGAAAAATTTAGTCTCGTTATATAACGTCATTCATGACAGATACTTTCATTTCACTAGGATGATCATAGATAACATGACCTTAATCCTGAGTGAGTTGTAAACTCCTGCCTATGAGGGTGGTCCTTTGATTTATATGGGTGCGAGTGGCTAGATCGCCGACTCAAACCTACCACTTTAGGGATTTTTCTGATTGGGGAGCTAGGAACTCAGCTACATAAGACGAAATTCATTCGTTCCTTGAAGTAGGGCTAAGTAGATAAATTGCTCCCTTAAAGGCTGATTTCTGAGCTTGAACAATGTGTCACCACACTTTCTCTTGGCCGAGAAGGGTTTACTCATAATAGGACTATGAAGTATTGTTCATTAGAGAAATCAGTGGTACTTAAAGAGTTAGATGTAACTACAAGGGCAAAACAGTAAATTGACCTAGCTGTGCTTACGAACGATTCGTAAAAGGCCATCATATTGTTGATTGGTTTTATCCAATGGATATAGAAATATATCTGAAGTGTGAATAGTGCAGCTGTTAGTCTTTAGTGGAGTGCCCGACAGTTAACGAATGGTGGATATCGTGATTAAAAAGTTTAGTCAGTTATTCACGTACTGTTGGAGCTTCAAGCTATAGGTCCATAAGGTCCCCTTGGTAGCTCAATGAATCCATGTTGAGAACCAGTTTTTGGGTTAGTTTGAAGTGTTCAAATTGACAAGAGGTTTGATTATATATGATATAATTAAATTAATTAAATTATATGTGATATAATTGATTTGATGTATTTGATACATTATTTGAATGGAGGAATTAATATAGATATGATTTATATTAGATGCCATAAAGGAGAAAAAGAACTATGGTTTATATATTACATATGATGTGATATTAAAATAGGTTATAAATATAATATGATAAATTAGTTATTATATTTATTTATAATAAATTAATTATAAATAATTGATTTTCAGTTTTTTCTCCCAATAACCAATTAGTAAGAAATGTTTGGTAACTAACAGAGAAAATGAAAATCGTTTTCATTTTTTCAGTTCACGGAATGCAAAACAAGTTAATCAGATCACTTGTCGAGAAAGAAAAGAAAACGATCGAATGTGTATCCTATACAATAGCTACTCACTGCTAAACGATCGAGTACCCAAGACTAAACGATAGACTTTTGTCTTCTCCCACTTACTCGATCGTCTGCTCGATCATTCAGTTCCTCCTTCCCTCTACCAAATCCATACAGAGCCCACACCTCTTGGATTCTCACACCGAGAATCCAAAGGTAGCCTCGTGGTAGTGTTCAGTTCCTATTCGAGGGTTGAGGATTGATTTCCACTCGTTACTGATCAAGGATATTCCAGAGGCGTGTTGCGTTCGTGCTATTGGGCACCTTGTTGTTTTCGATCGAGGAAATACTAGAAGAAGAGGTTCTTTAAGGGTATGTTTACTCAATCCCTTTGTTTTTAACTTTGTAGCATGTTGTAATTCACTTGTTATGCATAACTGTGCTGTTAGATTGTAAAAGTTCATGTTCTTTCACAATGGGATTTAGAACGATCTGCTTCGCTCATTGGTTCTCTAGTTTAAGAGCTCCTTCAAAAAGGATAAAAAATGACCAAAAAAGTCAACAAAATTGAAGAGAATTAGAAAAATTACCAAAATTCCATCGAGCTTCAGCGTCACGTCTCAAGGAGAAGTGTCGAGCAACACTTGAAGACTGAATGCTTGCTTTTGCTACAAAATAGGGTAGCGTTGCAACACTCCAGAATTTGATGCGATTGTTCGTGTGCGCTCCTCGTGCAACGTAGCATCACATCTCAAGTGCAACGCTTCTTGGCTTTTTTTGATTTAGCATTGCAACACTGACCTCAACGTCGTGACACTACCCTGCAAGTATAAATAGTTTTCTTTCATTTTTGCAAAAGAAAGGAAGCATGATTTCGATGGAGGCTGGAATTTCTCTCTGTATTAATTAATCTATATGGTAATTTTGTTTCCTACTTAGTTTAGATTTTGATTTCTTTTTGGATTGTAATTCTTCATGAATTTGTCTATGGATTTGTGAAGTAACTGAATCTTGTTTCTATTTCAAGAGTTCTTGCAAATTCTTTTGAGTTTTCTACTTGTCTTTACCATTAGCAATCGAATTTTAGCATTCTTGAATCTGTTTTTAATTCTTGAAGCATGTTGAATGATCTATATCTTGAACATGTTTAACCTAGATGCTTGGTTTTGTCACACTTATCATTGAATGCATTGCTTTTAATGTGTTCGATAGAATGTCTAGCTAAGATCTACAAGAGGTAATAGTAATTGTGTGTTGAATGGCTATCCTAGGATGCACTAATTACTAGATTTGAAGAAAATTTAGTTAATTGAGTAAGTTATCTTAACAATTAATCGGCGCAATAGAATCCTAGAACTTAATGCACGTGTTTTCTCTTCTATATGGTTGCTATCGAACCCAATAGTGGTAGAAGCATGTAGATTGATTATGGTTAGGGCTATTCTACCTTAGTTAATGATTAGGACACTCTCTTGACTAGGTTATTACTAGTTATCCACCTTTGTAAAGACTAGTTTAATCTAGTTAAGTGGGTAGTTGCAAGCTTAATCCGATTGTGAATTAAATTTGTAGAATTCAATGACAGGAATTGCATTAAACGTCTAACTTGGATTAGAAGCAAGATTATTCTAAACTTGTTTACAATTATCCTTTGTCTTTGATTTTTTAGTATGTTTCTTGTCTTAATCAAAAACCTCCAATTTTATAGCTTTCATAGTTAAGCTTGGTTAAGGAAAAGATTAAATAACATTTTCCTATGGATTGACCTCTTACTTCTACTTTAACTACAAGTTTGTTTAGGTTGTTGTTCGACCTTTACAAATATTGTTTGTTTTGGGTTAGGTAGAACTAACGACACCTAGTTAGCTCTGAACACTTACAATGTAGATAACATTCTAAGATGAATAAGTTTGCAAGTTTAACCTTTGACTCATCATCTAAATGGCCTACTTGAAAAAAAGCTCCTATGTTATTTCTATCAACTAAATTTGTGTTCTTGAAAATAAAATCTCTAAAAAATGTGGTTTATCTTTTAAATTTGAAGAACTCTTCTTTCGCAGGCCTCTCGTTCTCGTGAAGACTTGGACCAGCACCTCTCACTATCTCTACAATTGTCTACCCAATCGTCTGGTCAATCACGAACAATCTTCTCCACGAACAGGCAACCTCTTCAGATACCACCACTCAGTAACCTTGGTATTCTTGGAGTTAGAATCCAGGAAGTGTGGGCTCTGTTGGATTTGGTAAAGGGAAGGAGGAAACAACGATCGCACTATACAACCAAGCAAGTGGGAGAAGGATACTGTTTATCATTTTTCATTTTATCCTTCAGTTATGAAAACTGAATAAAACCTCCCACTTCACGCACAATAAAGGAGAAACTACCAACAATTATCTCATAATTGTTTTAATTATAAATAAATATAATAACTAAATTATCATATTATATTTATAACCTATAGTTTGAAACCATAGTCCTTTTCTCCTTTACTTGATATAAATGATATTTATATCATATTCCTCCAATTAATGTATCTCATACATCATGTCAACTATATCACATATAATTGAACCAGTTTAATTATATCATATATAATCAAACTCCCTCTTGTCAATTTGAACACTTCAAACTGACCCAAAAACTGGTTCTTAACTTGAATCCATTGAGCTACCAAGGGAACCATATGAACCTGTAGCTTGAAGCTCCAACGGTACGTGAATAGCTGACTAAACTATTTAGCCACGAGATCCACCATCCATTAACTGTCGGGCACTCCACTAAAGATCAATAGCTGCACTTTTCTCACTACAGATATATTTCTGTGTCCATCGGATATAACCAGCCAACAGTACGATAACCCTTCCCAGATGCTCATAAGTACAGTTGAGCCAATTTACCATTTTGCTCGTAGTTCTATCTAACTTCTTAAGTACCACTGATCCCATCATAATCCTACTATGAATGGACACCACTAGGGCCTTGAGAAGATGTGTGGCGCCACATCGTTCAAGCCCCGAAATCAGTCCTTAAGGGAGTAATCTATCTACTTACCCCTGCTTCGGGGAAGGAGTGAATTCCATCTTGTGTAGCTGAGTTCCCAGCTCCCCAATCAGACGAATCCCCAAAGTGGTAGGTTTGAGTCGACGATCTGACCACTCGCACCTATGCAAATCTAAGGACCGCCCTCAAAGGTTCCCAACTCACTCAAGATTAAGGTCATGTTACCTATGGTCATCCTAGTGAAATGAAGTCTCTGCCATGAACGATGTTATATA
>NW_028325982.1:0-28539 GCF_027475165.1 Benincasa hispida | reverse complement strand
AGTATTAACAAATATAACACAATGCAAAATAATTTGCAAAAATACCCAAATTTATATCCAATTATCAGAGTTCGTCGCTGATAGAAATCTATCAACAATAAAGTTTATCAATGGTAGATTTTACTATATTTTCAATTCTTTAAAAATTTTGTTATACCCTTAATAGTAGAGTTTATCGATGATAGATTTTACTATATTTTTAATTCTTTAAAAATATTGTTATATACTTAATTATTAACTCTAAATGTACTACCCATTTCAATTACCCATTTATTTAGAATAGTAAAACAAAGAGGGTCAATTTTATAAAATAGTTTAGTTAGGCATTTAAATTTTAAAGTTATGTCTATTTGGTCAATAAATATTTAATTGTATCTAAAAAGTCTCTAAACTATTAATTTTCTATATCATATGTTAAAAAAGTTAATTAATAATCAATTTATTAGATAAAAATTTTAATTTTATGTTTAAGAGATATGTGAATTTAAAAGACATGTTGAATAGGTTAAAGACCTAATTAATATAAATCGGAAATTTTAAGAATTTAATTAGATACAAAATTAAAGTTTTATAAATATTTATTAAACATTTTAAAAAATTTAGAAACTCAGTGGTCATAAAATTAAAAGTAAAAGAATTAATTAAATATTTTTAAAAGTTAATTACTAATCTTTGTCTATGTTAGGCAAACATGTTTAGATAAGTCAAGTAATTTTGTGAGGACAAGTGTCAATGTATGATTGTCTTCATCTTCCATCTTTTCCTGTCCACTTTTTTTTTTTCCTTTGTTTTTTTTTTTTTTGAAAATATTTTTTCCTTTCCACTTTATGGAAAGAAAAACTTAAATGTCATACTTTCTTTCTTGTTGTCCTATCATGTTAATTTTACTTACTATTTCCTTTTTCCTTTTAAGGAAAAAAAAAAATACACTTCTGAGTCCAAGAACTTTCATAAATGATGTAGTTCAAATTTTTATAATTTAGTACATAAATTTTAGCATAAAACAATTTTATTAAATAAATTCCATCAAAATTAATATCAAATATAATTTTCTGACATATTCCAAATTTTTATCAATTAATAGATCTATTAGATATAAAACTAAAAATTTATATTCAATGGACTTTCAACTTTTATTTGTATGTCAATTCTAAGAATTTAAAAAACGGTTAGTACATCATAATCTATTAAATACAAGACCGAAAACTCAAATGTCTATTGTAAATAGTTCCAATATCTATTAAATACTTTTTAAAGTTTAAAAAATAGACAGACATGAACTTGAAAGTTTATAACCTAAACTTGTAATTTAATCCTAAAAATTAAGGGAGCGTTTGGAGACAAGGAGCTGGTTATTATAGTCATAGATTATTATAGTTGGGTTATAATAGTGTGTATTTGGGGTATAAATTATTTTACTTTGGGTTATAATAGTATGTGTTTGAGGTGTAAACTATTTTAATTTGAAAAGGAAATAGTAAATACTGTAGCAATGAATAAAAAAAAAAAGGACGAATGTAAAATAATAAAAACTGTAGCAAATAGTAAATACTATAGCAAATGAGGATTTGGAAATAACATTGACGATAGCTAATTGGGGAATACAAAATAGTATTTACAGTAGTAAGAGGTAGTTATTATAGTGTTAGGATAATTTTTGCCCCAAACATACCCTAAAAATTTATGTATCAAACTACGGGTGAAATTCCAAGAGAACCTATAAAAAATAAAAAAGGCAATATTTGGATTCATTCCAATATACACCGATCTTTGTATATCTCAATCTAATCATACATATCGGAAGAAAGTCAAAATTTTTTTGAAAGAGGAATAAAAAGACTTTGGCATGTGGTAAATTATGATTTAACAATTTGGTCAAATGTACCAAGATATGTATAGCCTAGGATGCTTCTAAGTATTTAATTTTAAGAATATAAATGTCTTTTATTGGAGCTTTTTATAGGTTTCAACATCCTACTTGAAAGTGTTTTTTTTATAACTACCACAACTATGGAATGAAAATTGATCTTCTGATCTAAAGAAAGAAAGAGTATGTCAATTATCGTTAGAGCTTAACCTCGCGTTTTTGTATTATCTAAAAGCCTGTAATTTAGTTTTGAAAGAATGATATGAAAGGAAAAATGTAATGAAGGAAGATTTGTAAACAAGTAGTTGTAAAAGAAATTTAGCAATACAAGTGAATACCAATTGGATGACATGAAACAGGAAACCATAGTGAGCATGGCAATTGCAGGAGCCATAATAGGAGCAGCAATCGGAGGATGGATGAACGATCAATATGGTAGACGAACTGTAATTCTCATATCAGACTTCCTCTTCTTCATTGGAGCTGTGGTCATGGCAACTTCACCCAACCCTTCCCTTCTCATTGTGGGTCGAGTTTTTGTCGGTCTTGGAATCGGTATGGTTTCTATGACTTCCCCTTTGTACATCTCTGAGGCTTCCCCTCCAAAACATCGTGGTGCCCTTGTCAGCACCATTGGCATTCTCATTGCTGGTGGCCAGTTTCTTTCATATCTCATCAACTTAGCTTTCACCAAAGCACCGGGCACTTGGAGATGGATGCTTGGGGTTACAGGGTTCCCAGCACTCTTGCAGTTTATCTTAATATTCTTGTTACCCGAGTCACCCAGATGGTTATACCGCAAGGTAACAAGAGATATTTTTTAAAGTTAAGAGATTTAATAGACAGAAATTACAAAAAAAAAGTCTTTTTTTTTAATTGAACAGGGGAGATCAGAAGAGGCTGAGAGGATACTAAGAAAAATCTATTCAGAAAATGAAGTAGAAAGGGAGATTAGAGAACTTAAGGAGTCTGTTGAAGTAGAGATAAAAGAAAAAGAGGCTTCTGAGAAGATCAGTTTGATCATGCTATTGAAAACAAAAACAGTGAGAAGGGGACTTTATGCAGGGGTTGGACTTCATATTTACCAACAATTTGTGGGCATAACTACAGTTATGTACTACAGTCCTTCTATCATTCAGTTGGCTGGCTTTGCTTCTAATGAGACCGCACTTCTGCTTTCATTAGTCATAGTTGGGCTTAATGCATTGGGCTCCATTGCCAGTATATATTTCATTGATAAAACAGGCAGGAAAAGACTTCTAATCATCAGCTTATTTGGTCTCATCATCTCTCTTGGCCTTCTATCAGCAGCTTTTCATGAAGCAACATCTCACTCTCCATTAGTGAGTACTAGAAACACTCCACTTAAAGGTTACACCTGCCCTGATTACAGTTTTACCAATGATTCTTCTTCTTGGGACTGTATGAAGTGTTTGAAAGCCTCATCTCCAAATTGTGGTTTCTGTGCTTCAAGAGCTAATAAGGTAAAGAAAAAAAAATCTATTTACACTATTTACACGATGGTTTGGAATGACTTTCCTAATATTGAAATGCGATGCTAGAGTACAAAAGAGATACATAAATGAACCAAAAGCACATCAAATGAGATAGATCTTGAAAGTATATACAACTAAGATTGTGAAATGCTTAAAAGAATTGACAGTTTACTACTTGTACCAACCCCTTTACCAATAAGACACCTTTCTTTTCAATGACTTAGTTCATATGAACTCATAACTTAGGTGTGCTTGGCTTGGAAAAATCCTACTAGAGTGTGATCTCTTGAACAAATTTTCAAGTATATGTTAATGAGGACAAAACATATTAAAAAGATTTGTATTGGTCCGTAAGGATAATTTTCACTCTCAAGATCAGTTGAAGACAAGTAGGTAGAGCGACCAATTCCATAGGAAATGCAAGAGAATATTGGGGTTGTCATCAAGGGTTGAATCCTAGATTCCAAATCCTATGGCGATGGAGTTATGAAAAGTCATTCCAAACTAGTTTCTTTTACACAGGTAAATTATATAACTTTCTTTTGTTGTTATTTGCAGGTATTTTCTGGGGAATGTTTGGCTGCTAATGATACAGTGAAAGATTTGTGTCATAATGAAGATAGACAATGGTACACAAAGGGATGTCCTAGCAAATTTGGGTGGCTTGCACTCATTGGTCTTGCTCTCTACATTATCTTCTTCTCTCCAGGAATGGGACCTGTGCCATGGCTTGTGAATGCTGAGATTTATCCTTTAAGGTATCGTGGAGTGTGTGGAGGAATATCAGCCACAACAAATTGGATCTCAAATCTTATTGTTGCTCAGTCTTTCTTATCATTAACTCAATCAATTGGGCCTTCGTGGACATTCTTAATATTTGGATTGATTTCAGTAGTAGCTCTTTTGTTTGTACTCACATGTGTGCCTGAAACAAAGGGTCTTCCAATTGAGCAGATTGAACAAATGCTTGAAAAGAGGACTTTGCATTTCAAATTCTGGAAGAAGAGGACTAATCTGTCAGACAAAACCCAAGGTGCCTGAAAAATCAGAAGTAAAAGTAATTTTATACAACTTATATTTATGCCAAAGTACTTAGTTTCTATAGGCGGGGTGTTTATAAATTAATGATGTCAAGAGACGGTAATGTGTCCATCCAAGTATAGTTCTATGGATGAGACACCTACCATCACCTTCAAATCGATAGTTTGATTTTTCATCTCGTAATTGTTGAATTGTTTTTTTAAAAAGAAGATGTAATGTAGTTCTTCAATTCTCATAGTGTTGGGTTTGTAAATATTTGGATATGGAAGTAAATGACTAATGTATAGAACATTTACTAGAACCATCAGTACCATTTGATTTTCAACCTTTTGAATTCTATGGTTAATCTAAGACAACCAGTAAACCCAATGCCCTAGTTTTCTTGATGATATCCTTAAGATTAACTTTAGCCAAGGAACATAAATAATCGTTATGATAAAGCATTATATGCATATAAACTCATGTTTAGGAAAAATTTTGAAATGATAAAAATCTTTTATCAGATTCAAAATCACTTTGAAACACGTCTTTAGGGTGTGTTTGGGAGTGATTGTTGGAGTAGTGATTTAAGAAAAAAAGATTTTAGAACAAATGATTTTGTAAAATTGATTTTTAAACAATCAAATTTAATATTTGGTTCCAAAATTTTTAATGTGATTTTCAAATATATAAAAGTGATTTTAAATTATTATGTTTGGTTCTAAAAGTGATTTTAAAATTACCAAATACTAAAAAGTGTATTTTATATTGTATAATAAATATTTAATTTTATTAATTTATTTTTCGTTTGTTTTATTGTTAAATTATTATAGGTATGATTGAGATATGATGTAAGAAAAATATTGCAACTCGGCAAATCTTTTCTTCTGTACTTGATAACATCAGACGATCTAATTTGTTTGACATCTTAGAAGACTCTAAGGTTGGTAACGGGGCAGGGCGGGATCGGGGATGCACTCCCCATCCCCGTCCCCGTGGGGATTTTTAATCCCGTCCTCACCCCATCCAAATGTTTTGAGGAGTCGGGGAATCCCCATTCGGGGATCAGGTCCTTGTGGGAAAAAATTTTCTGTCTTTTATTTTTTATTTTTAATAATTTTTAATATTTATATTGAAATGATACACTTTTTAAATAACAAATTGGTATTATTATTGTTTTGTTTATTTAAATTAATAATAAAAAAATATTTTGACATTTCTTTATTTTAAAATTTAATAAAATTTAAAGTATTATGAAATGAAATTAAAAGAAAAAGTAAAAAAAAAAAAAAAACAAAATAGTAGCCTAAAGTAGCTTATATATCTGGTGATTCCCTAATCACCCACACAAAATCACCAATCAAATGATACATCACAAATCAATTTTTAATGATTTTAGATCTTGTAAAAATCAATTTTGTGTGGTTGCCAAACATCAAGCTTATGTAGAAAAATGATTTTGACGAGGGAAAAAGTGATTTTGGTCACACCAAAATCACTCCCAAACACACCCTTAATCATTTAAATTTAAGTTAATGTTTTATTTTACACTTCTAAAAGAAATCCTCATACTATAAAAATTGATTTTGAATTATTAAAAGCATGTTGTGAAGTGTTTTTGAAAATGACAAGTAATTTTAACCGTTCTAAAATAATTACCAAACATTTCCTAATATGAGTGCACTTGAATTCCAAAGCCTTGACATTAATGATGCAACTTCAACTATGTGTATTATTAATTTGTTGATCTTGCCATGCCTTAGAGTCGCATAGATTTTCTAAAACAAGGTTATATTAGATGACATAGGGTTTTATCTGAAAACTAAATGTCTATCTATATTTATATAAAAGGGGCTATGAGACGAGAATCTTTCCTTTCCATTTTTTCCCTTATTATTAGTAAATGTCTATTTTTCTCTTTACGTATGAAATGTGAATAGTTGAATTAATGTACATGTCTTTTAATCTATTTTACCTTTCGTTGATAGGATGCAACAATCTAAATGTCAGTCTTTGAAGTCCAATAGGTGCAATTGATGTCGATAGGACTTGCTTGTAGGTGGTTACACATAAAACTGATGAATTCATTCGTATACAAGTACGATCCATATATGATAAAAATAAAAAATAAAAATATGTCAATACATCCATGATTCTATCAGAGAAATTGTAGAAGTTATATTGAAATTTGAAAGATCATAAAATTTGACAAAACTAACAAAATTGGTGATATAAAAAATCCAAGAAGGCAAACTAAAAGACTTTGAGTGATTCATTCATTGATTCATTTTCACATGTTTTTTTTTACCTTCTTCTTTTTTATGTTTAGTTTCATTTCGTCTAATTGTTTGTTACTTAAGAATTACAATACAAGTATTTTGTTATAGAGTATCAAAGTTCTGTGGTGGTTATATAATAATTCCTTTTGTTGCATTCTTTAAAATGGTTTTCAGCTTCTTGAAGTTCACTGGAATGCAAAGAAATTCGAAAAATTTTCATAAGTTCTTTTAACTTCCCTCCAAAATATTATGTTCTACATCAATATGATTTAATCTAATACAGTACATGGTCTATGGTAAAAATTTATTTACTAAATGTCGTTATTATTTAATGGATCTCATATTGGTCTTTTTAAGTATCCTTTGGGACTTATGTTGGAATGAAATCGTTGTTAGAATATATTTTTATAGTAATCCATCATAATATTGATGAAATATTGGAAGGTACAAAAGAAAAAAGAAATTAATAAAAAGAAAGACACAAAATAAGAAAACAAAGTTTTGGGCAGAAATAGTTAGTAAGAAAATGAGAACGTACAGATAAAAATAAAGTTAGGAAAAGAGATTATAAGTTGGAATGAAATACCAATTTAAAGAAGAGGGTAAAAAGAATAACATAAAATATATATATATATATATATATATCTTTCATCTTATGGGTCTACATATATATATATATATATAAAATTTGCTCGTATACATATATATATATATATATATGTTGGGGCCACTTTCTAATTAAGTAGTTAAAATTATTTATTTACTAATATTAAAAATTTATGATAATAAAAACTAAGTTTAAATATGGTCTATTGATTACATCAATAAAATTTTATACAAAATTAAAAACTATTTGTAAAGTTCATGTTATAGGACGTATTTATTACTAGTTTCAAAACATTGTAAAATTCCTTAGTAGTGTTTTTTCGCGTAACTATATTTGAATTAATGTTTTAATTGAAATTAGGAGTTTCATCTAGAGTGATTGTTTGAATAAAGTAGGTAATGTGCATTCATTTGAAAGGTAGAAATCAAAAGAAAGAAAAAGTAGAAGTAAAAGCTACAAATCATTATTTTTCTATAAATAATTGTGTAGTTGATTTTTCTTGGGGATGGCATCATTTCTTGTAATTTGTCTAGACCATTTTAAAATTTTAATTGTTACATCAAGAAAATAAATCAATATCCAGAAATTAACTCACAAAGAGTAACTTTATCTAAATTGGATATTTGTATGTACTGGAAAGTTTAAAAGATATTATTAAAGTTTGAGATATTTTTGGATAGAAATTATTAGTATTTCATTTCATGAGTACCTTCCAATTTCTAAGAATATAAAAAATATCTTTAAACTCAAAAAAAAAATAATAATAATAATAAAAAAATTCAAAAATATTTTTAGTGTTAATATATGAACAAAAACGGTTAATATTTTGTTGCAAAAACAACTCTAAAATTTCAACAACCAAGGTTTTAAAATGGTCATAAGGTTTTTTAGTGCAATTAGGGGTGGGGGATTCAAACTATAGATATTTTGGTAGCTAACAGTTGAGCTATATTCGCTTTGTCCATCCTACCATTAATATAGTGATCAAATCAATTGAAGTTTTCTCAAATTTAAAAAGAACCAATTTTAATTATATAGATATTCTCATTTTTCATATAAATATTATCATTTTTCTCATATTTGTCAAATTCTTACGACCATTTTCTCGACAACAAAAATAAAAACCAAAACTTTAATTTAAAACATAAAATTCCACAAAATCTTACAAAATTTAAATACAAAAAATCTTCCCTTAAAACATACCAAAATGATAAATAGCTAAATACAAAAAACTGTATTTTGTAGTGAACACACATTCAACTACTAGCATACAACTTAAAACATTTAAGCCTTAAGATCACTTGGTGTTTCCATTATTTTTTTTTCTTCTTGTTATACCGATATACTTTATATACCCTAACTGAAATGAGCAATTTTATTTATATTTATAGATAAACAAATGTTAAATAATTATCAAGAGGAGTAAGAGAGTAGTGAAGAAAGAAGGGAGAGAAAAAAAGAGAAAAAATAGAGAAATAAAAAGGTACTAACAATTCATTTTCATATATTGACCTTAAAGGTATTTTAGAACTTTTTGTAACGTTTAAGGGTATTTTTGAAACTTTTGAACATTTAAGGATATTTTTGACATAAAACACTAACAGTTTCCATCCAAAACTAACGATAAAGATATATTTTTTAACTCCCTTTAAAAATTTAAGGGTATTTTTGAAACTTTAAAAGTTTAAGGATATTTTTGACATAATCTGCAAAGTTTAGAGGTATTTTATATAATTTAGCCTACCTTTTTTTGGATACTATAAAGTGGTGTACAGTGTCACAAGAAAAATCTTACGTTATTTTTCAAAATCTATCTAAGAAATTAATGAATTCATCATCACAGATTTGAATTTTTATCCCTTGATTAATGATACACTAATCAATTGAACTAAGTTTAGATTCACATTTTTTAAATCAATTTATAAACACCAATTTTCAACCAATAATTTTACTAAAATGACTCTCCTTGTATATCATTAAAAACTACTACATTTTTCAAAATGTTTGGAAAGTATCATCTTCTTAGAAATATTTTTGAAATAAAAATGTTATTTTATTTTAATTGAAAAAAAAAACCCTATAAATGGAGATTTATGTCTCTATCTTGAACATTTAAAGATGGTAAAAATCAATTGTAAAATGGAATATTAAGGAGTTGGCATTGCCAAATAAAATGGAATATTAAGTTGGTTGGCATTGCCATATATGTAAAAGATGAAAGTGGTCCTCATCTTTTCTTTTTAATGAAGAATATCAATATCCCACTTTTAAGTAAAGCTTTTTTCCCTTTTTCCCATACATCTTTTAATTAATTTTTTTTAAATTTTTTTCTCTTCTTCTTCCTCCTTTGGAGACTTTTATGTCATATTCATTGTACATAGTAAAAGATGACCAATCTTATTTTAAACACTAAAGCAAACCGTCTTTGTATTTGGTGGAATTCAACAACTTTATTGTCAAATAGTTTATTTCTAATATGTAATTTTTATTACTTCCTCATTTTGTTATCTCCTAATTAACTTATACAATTTCAGTACATATTTATAGTCGAAGTCGCATTGTTCCGTTGACAATTATAGATTAAAAAAGAATTTAACCGTGCTATATTTTAAAACATTGAGAGACATCGACATAAAATTCAACTAATCAATTGGATGGGTGTAAATGATCCACCCATAAAGTGAATTATGCAAAACTAAAATTACCATTATTCTTTTGAACGGACATTTGCATATTCTTCTAATTATGGAAAAAGGTTTTTTGCATTTCTTTAAAGATAAGACTATTAGGAAAGGCAAAAGTGCTTTTGGAGAAATCATTCAAGTTTCAATTTGGGACTTTATGTTACCCTAAGATTCATTTGCATCAACTTTTCAAAAGTAAATTTCATTAACCATTAACCACACATTGTCATTCTCACTTTCTAAATCAAAATAGACAAATCTAAGTTCTTTTCTTCCTCTATGATTTAGGTCATTATTTTTCGATTTTGTATTCGGATTCGATAATTTTACTCGTATGTATATATGTTCAAAGTATTTCTTTATTATAGTTTTTTATATTCTTATTTGGTGCTTCTTAATTTAAAATTTCAAGGAATAAAAATATTTGACCACATTTCAAATTTATTTATTAATAATTAAATGGAAAAAGAGTAAAGTAAAATTATAATGGCAACTAATTAAAGCATTAGTAACTTCCTTCCATGGTCAAATGTTTTTAAAAGTTTTTTTTTACTAATATTATATTCTAAATTGTTACACATTTTTGAATTGGAGGTATAAATTAAAATTGATATATACATTTTTTTAGTAAAACAAAGTAATAGAAAGTTATTTAATGTATTTATTTCTATTTAATAAAAGGCAGCATAAAAACAAATTAAAATCCTTTTATCTCACTAATTTAGGATGTATTTAAAATATATTTTTAAATATTTAATTTAAAAAATAAGTTATTTCTAAAGAATTCACTCAAAATTAGTTTTTTCAAGTGTAGTTTAATCAATTTTTATAAAAAGTATTTAAATAAAAATGATATTTTTGAAAAATATTTTTTTTTCAAGACAATTCAAATGGATCCTTAGTGTTTGACACCTAATATCAAACATTGAGGATGATGTATTATTGTACGAGGGTCAAATATTAATTAGTTAATTTCTTTGGTCAATAAAAAATAGGTAGATGAAAAAAATACTAAAGTATCAAATGCTAATAGATAGTTTCCTCTAATTATTCTACGTGGTTAGGCAAAAACTCTATTTTATAAGGTTAGGTCCTTATTAAAAAAAAAAACATGTTAATAAAAGTCTTAATAAAAAAAGCAAATTAAAACAAACACGCAATCATTTGGACTAAACTTATATAAATTATAACTTAAAATAATCACTTAAAAGGTTTGTTGTTGGAATTTTTACAGATCATCCAAATTTTAGGCTTGAAATTATCATTTGACTAAGATCTTGAAAATAAAGGTATACAACATTTTTCTTATTTTAATTACTTGGTAGCATTTGCGTTAAGACTTATGTTCAACTAATCTAATATTATTAGTGTTTATCAGACATTAGGACTTTTTCTCCCTCACTCTCTTGTGCTCATGCTCTTTCTTAGGGATGGACAAAAAACCTGCTCAAACCAAACCGAATTGCAAAACCATACTGAACTGAACTGATTTATAAACAAATCGAATTTTTCAGTTCGATGCGGTTCGTTGGGCTGTTGAAACCGAATTTAAACGGTTCGGTTCCGTTCAAAGCTTGAAAATCGATTTCTAAACCGAACCGAACCGAACCGTTTATATATAAATATATATATAATATTAATATTTATTTAATAATATATAAATAACCTAATTTAAACTCACTTCACCTTCAACACTCGAGCGCCGCCCTCCACCCTCCTCACGGCTCACGCTATCGATTTTGCATTTCCATTTCGCAATCGCCCTTCCCCTTCGCCAATTAGATCTGTACCAACTAGGGTTTCTACCGCCGTTCTTCTTTGTTGACCGCCACCGTTCGTCTTCGTTACCAGACTGCCTTACGAAATCAGATATGTACCAGAGTTCTTCTTTTGTCTGGTTCTTCTTCGTCGACCAGGCCGATTCTTCTTCTTCTTCTTCTTCTTCGTCGACTAGGCCGATTCTTCTTCTTCTTCGTTCTTCTTCGTCGAAAAAAGCTCAAACCGATTCTTGAAACTGAACCGAACCATACAAACGGTGCGGTTCGATTTCATGTATAAACAAAAGCGGTTCGATTTGGTTTGATCATCAAACCGAACCGAACCGATTCCACCCCTACTCTTTCTCACTCCCTCACTCTCACTCACGTTACAAAAAGTGATTTTTGACATCAACAAAAGGTTAATCTTCCACGTTTTTTTAATGTTATTTTGTTTTATTTGTCTTTTTTTGAGTAATCATCGTGTTTAATACTCGAGTCAAACCACATTGCGTAAAAAATCATTAACTTTTTGACAAACCCCACGCCATTCCAATTTTTTATAAAAAAGGTGATAAGACATATTTTTTTTTAGTATATAGTCATTTTTTAATAATTGTGCTATTTTATTGGACATCTATTTTTTAAAATCATTTTTTATATTTCAAAAACCAAAATATATATATATATAATATAAAAAAGCATTAAAAAAGGTAAAGAAAATAAAAATCAATTAACATAACCAATTAACATTCCTATTTTTATATTTAAGAAAAAAAAAAGACATTAACATATTGGTCCAAGTATTATTATTTAAAATTTGTATTATTATTTTTTGAATTTTGGAGAAGAACGCAAATTGCTTTATGCACCAAGACAAAATTAAACTTATAAATATTAAAAAGAAACACAACTGATTCCCTTATCCATTTGGCCAAACATTATACACAGTCCAATACAAAAATGTCCAGAAGCAGCTTACTTTATAAACAGTGTCAACCATTACAGACTCTGCTGCATGTATATTAATATTTAGGGTAAAATATTATAAATATGAATTTAATTCATCTTGTCTTTATATTTTAAAATTTTTAATTTTAATTTTTATAACTAAATTAATCTTTTATTGAAATGGACTAAAAAATAATAATAATAATTTAGTCTAACCTAATAGTACAACACTTAATTTTATATATCCATTTATATCATTCACACTAAAAAATAATTAAAATATCTAAAAAAAGAATAAGTGAATTTGTCACGTGACATGTTATGATTGGATAACAGAAAGATGATATCTATCATGCATATAAATATATATTTTTTTTACTGAAATTATATAAACGAAAAATGGATGAAATTAAAATAGTATTTGAACATTATCTGTATTTCATAAAAAGAAAAGAAAACATTTTGGAAAAACCTCGAACATTGTTTCAAACATATCATGATGTTCTGTCTTAAACTGAGACTTAAAATTGTCCCATTAGTTGACTTATTTTCATCATCCCATTCCCCCAATTCTTGCTTCTCTCTTATTTATTCACTTCATTCTCATCCATTTTTTTCTGCCCCAAAACCCAAAAAGAAAAACAGAAAAGACCCATAAAATTTCCTTTTTATTATCATTTTTAAAAAATTGTTTTTGCTCTCTTTCTGGTGGATATGAGAGGGAATTAAGATTTGGTTTAGATTTAGAGAGAAATGGAAGGAGGAATTCATGGAAGCAGTGATGGTTCAGCTTTTAAAGAATGTTTTTCTTTGAGTTGGAAAAATCCTTATGTTCTTCGTCTTGCATTCTCTGCTGGAATTGGTGGTTTTCTTTTTGGTTATGACACTGGTAATTAAGATCTAAGTCTTTTTCTTTTCCTTTTTTTCTCATTGTTCTTCTACTGATACTTGGAAGTGATTTTGAAATGGTATATATATTTGTTACTTTATATCTTATTTAGAATCATTTCGATATATGTTTTTGATTTTTCAAGATTAGTTTGATATTCGATTTTACGTATTTAAACGTTATTTTTCTACCATCAAAATTCCATCCAAATTGATTGAGTGTGATTATGTGGGATGATGGGTTTGTTTTGCAGGAGTCATTTCTGGAGCTCTACTTTACATTAGAGACGATTTCAAGTCTGTGGATAAAAGTACTGTTTTACAGGTAATTAATTTGATTTAGAGGATTCCTTTTTTTAATAAAGAATATAAAGTTCATCTCATGAGATGGTAGAATTTCGTATAAATTTAATATTTGGTCTTTTAGAAATTTGAAAAAGTGTATTATTAAACTTTTATTTATATCTTTATTTTCTAAACTTTAAAAAAATTTCTTTTTTAAAATGTGTATTTAATAGTTTCTTACCCTTTTAAAATTGATTTTTTCTATTCTATATCTAATAAGTCTTTGACTTATTTCATATATTTTTTTAAATTCACATATCTACTTAACATAAGATTGAAATTTTAAGATTTTATAAGAGAAAATTCAAATCTATATATAATAAATCACCTATCAATTGATTTTTATTATATATAAAATTAAAAATTTAAAGAGTTATTAGATACAATATTTAAAAGTTCAAAAATTTATTATATACTTTTAAAATCTAGGGAGTAAATAGACACAAATATAAAATTGTTAAGTACCTAATTAAATTAGCTTATAAATGTGACCTTTTCTTGTTTTACTTATCTACCTTCATAATTAATGGCTTTTTATCATGTATAAAAACTTGATTGGTTTAAATTGGTTGTGTTAGTTTGGCAAGCTTGTTTAGGTAAGTCAAGTAATTGTGTGATCATTTATGGGGACAGGTGTCAGTCAATGGGTGGTTGTTTTCACTTTTCAACTTTTTCCTGCCACTTTATGGAAAGAAAAACCTTTCTTTGCTACATAGCTCAAATATCTTGTTGCCCCATCATCTTGATGTTACATACTACAATTCCTTTTTTCTTTTTTTTTTTTTTTAAAAAAAATTATAAAAAGTACTTTTTAGTAATTTTCATATATAAAATTAACTATTTGAATTTTATAATTTAGTCTATAAATTTTAGCATATAACAATTTTAAACTTTTAAATGTGTAATAGTTTAGTATCAATTGTTCTTCAAAAAATAATTTAGTATCTATCTTAAAAAATCTCATCAAAAATTGATTATCAAATACTTTCTTGACATGTTCAAAATTTTATGAACTAATAGATCTATTAGATACAAATTAAATTTTATGATAAATTATTATTGGACAATTAGTCGGAATGTATAAAAATGGGTGTAACCTAGGTTGCATTTAGGTGGTTTTCAAAAATAAAAATATTTTTTATTGAAACATTTTGAAACTTACCTTGTGTTAGATCTACACATAATTGTTTTTTTTTAAAAAAAAAAAAATTATTACAACAATTACGAGATGGAAATCAAACCTCCTAACTCTAAAAAAGGGAGATTATATCAATTATTGCTAAGCTAGATCACTTTGTCACATTAGTCTGTTTTTGTTATCATAAAGTAATTTTAGTTTTGAAAGAAAGAAGTAGTTGAAAAAGAAATTTAGCAATGCAAGTGAATCTCCTGTTGGTGACATGAAACAGGAAACCATAGTAAGCATGGCCATTGCAGGTGCCATAATAGGAGCAGCAATCGGAGGATGGATGAACGATCGATATGGTAGACGAACTGTAATTCTCATAGCAGACTTCCTCTTCTTCATTGGAGCTGTGATCATGGCAGCTTCACCTGGCCCTTCCCTTCTCATTGTCGGTCGAGTTTTCGTCGGTCTTGGCGTTGGTATGGCTTCCATGACTTCCCCTTTATACATCTCTGAGGCCTCCCCTTCAAAAATTCGTGGTGCCCTTGTCAGCACCAATAACTTTCTCATCACTAGTGGCCAGTTTCTCTCTTATCTCATCAACTTAGCTTTCACCAAAGCACCAGGCACTTGGAGATGGATGCTTGGTATTGCAGGATTGCCAGCTCTCTTTCAGTTTATCTTAATGTTCTTGCTACCCGAGTCACCCAGATGGTTATATCGCAAGGTAAAGATCAGAGATACTTTTCAACATTCAGAGACTTAATAGACACGAATTAAAAGTAAAAGGTGTTTTTTCATTGAACAGGGGAGGTCAGAAGAGGCTGAGAGGATATTGAGAAAAATCTATTCAGAAAATGAGGTAGAGATGGAGATTAGAGATCTTAAGGAGTCTGTTGAAGCAGAGATCAAGGAGAAAGAGGCTTCTGAGACGATAAGCTGGACTAAGATATTGAAAACCACAACAGTGAGAAGAGGACTTTATGCAGGGGTTGGATTGCAAGTTTTCCAACAATTTGTGGGCATAAATACAGTTATGTACTACAGTCCTTCTATAGTTCAGTTGGCTGGCTTTGCTTCAAACCAGACTGCACTTCTGCTTTCACTAGTCATAGCTGGACTGAATGCATTGGGCTCTATTGTCAGCATATATTTCATTGATAGAACAGGCAGGAAAAAGCTTCTAGTCATCAGCTTATTTGGTGTTATCATCTCTCTTGGCATTCTATCAGCAGTTTTTCATGAAACAACATCTCACTCTCCATTAGTGAGTTCTAGAAGCACTTCACTTAAAGCTTACACATGCCCTGACTACAATTCTGCCAGCAATTCTGCATCTTGGGATTGTATGAAGTGTTTGGAAGCCTCATCTCCAGATTGTGGTTTTTGTGCTTCAGGAGCCAACAAGGTAAAGAAAACACAATCACCAATCTAATTATGGGTTTGGATTGACTTATCTAGTATATAAATATCATGCATGAGTACATAAGAGATACATAAATGAACCAAATCTACATCGAATGAGAGAGATCTTGAAGATAATAGGCAAGTATGGTCAATAAATGCTTAAAAAATTGACACTTGTAACTTAAACCAACGAGATAGACCTTTATTTTCAAAGTTAAGTGTACTTGGCTTGAAACAATCCTATTAAAGAGTGATCTCTTGAAAATTTTCTTAGAAAGCATGTGAATGAGTGATCACTAAGCATGATGAAAAATTTGTATTGGTCAATAGGGACAATTTTTACTCTAAAAAGTAGTTCAAGATAAGTAGATAAGGTGTCAGATTACAAGGAATAAAAGGGAGTGTTGGATTTGTCATAGTTTTGAATCTAGATTCCAAATCCTAGGGTAGAGGCGATATGAGAAGTCATCCGACACAGGTTTTGTATTTTCTTGTTTGTGTGTTTCACATGTAAATATGACACTTTTGTTGTTGTTTGCAGTTGTTTCCTGGGGAATGTTTGGTTGCTAATGACACAGTGAAAAATTTATGTCATAGTGAAGATAGACTATGGTACACAAGAGGATGTCCTAGCAAATTTGGGTGGCTATCACTTATTGGTCTTGCTATCTACATTATCTTCTTCTCTCCAGGAATGGGAACTGTCCCATGGATTGTGAATTCTGAGATTTATCCTTTAAGGTATCGTGGAGTGTGTGGAGGAATAGCAGCCACAGCAAATTGGATCTCAAATCTTATTGTTGCTCAATCTTTCTTATCCTTAACCCAATCAATTGGGCCTTCATGGACATTCTTAATTTTTGGATTGATTTCGGTAGCAGCACTTTTGTTTGTCCTCACATGTGTGCCTGAAACAAAGGGCCTTCCAATAGAGGAGGTTGAACAAATGCTTGAAACGAGGGCTTTGCATTTCAAGTTTTGGAAGAAAAGGACCGATCTATTGGACAAGACCCAAGGAGCCTGAAAAATCAGTACCAAAACTAGTGTTATACAACTTATTTTTCATGCAAAAGTGCTTGGATTCTAAAGGCTTGGTGTTTATCAACTAATGCGTCAGATATGTCAATCGATAAATAGCTCTATGATGAGACACCTACCATCATCATTAAGTTGATAGTTTGATTTCTCATCTCGTAATAGTTGAATTTTAAAAAAATACGTAATGTACAATTTTGATTTCTTCCGTTGTGGTTTATCGCGAGTTTGCAAATATTTGGATATGGAGGAAAATGGCTAATATATAGAACATTTATGAGAGTCATTGACACCAATTAATTATCAATCTTTTGGATACTATGGTTTATCAATCACAAATAAGCAGATTACCCATTGTCCTAGTTTGCTTCCATGAAGTCCTTAAGATTAACATTAGCCAAGGCACCTGAAAAAGCTATACTATAAAATGTTGTATAAAATATAAACTAATACTAGTGAACTTGAATACCATAGTCTTTGGCACTAATAATATAGCTTCAACTGTGTGTATCAATGTATTGATCTTGACATGTAATTAGAGCACATAGATTTACTAAGGTGGGGTTGGGTTGATTATCAAGAGACAAAAATAATAACCATAACCAAAATAGGTTTTATTTTGAAAGTTTCAAGATTAATACATTTTTAATCCAATACGCACTTTGATAGTTTTTAGAGATTAAGTGGTTAGTTTTTAAAGATTGTCAAACAAATTTTATCATTTTTAATTTTAGGTCTAAAAACTACTTACAACAAACTTATTCAAAAACTTTCAATTTTCTATTCAATAGGTTTTAGATATATTCAAAATTAAAAAAAAAATGATTATTTTATTGGAACCAAAAGTTAATTTTGTATCAATTTAGTTAATAATGGATAGTACGTTGATTTTTTCTCAAAAAATGTCGCTTTGGCTATTAAGCATAGAATTAAATTTGGGGAATTTTCAAAATATAGAAATAAGAAAAACTATTTATACAAAATAGCAAAATTTTAATCTTCTTTGATAAAGGCTGAAAGAAGTCTATCAGTGTCTATCAGTGGTAAAAACTGATAGAAGTATATCGTTGATACTATGTGATAGACGTTGATAGAAGTCTATCATTGCTTTTTTTTTCTTTACAATTTCTGTAAATAGTTTGACATTTTTTCTATCAGTTAAAACTGTTTATTAAATTTTATATATGATATAACAATTAATTTATAACATTTTTTTTAATATTGAATATAAACTTAAAACCATATAAATCTATTAGACATAAAATAAAAGATTTAGTGGCCTATTATACACATTTTAAAGTTTAGGGACCATATATATGTTGGAGTTGATGCCCTAAATCTCGTGGGTCCTGTAGTTTGTAATTGTATTTATTTAATAAAATCTGAGCTATTTTATTCGACATTTAGTAGTATTAACCCACAAAACCAATAAACTAACATCTAAGGTTATCTTCTGTAGCGTAAACATGTATGTAGAGACATACAGGTGGATCATGTTTAAGTGATAACCTAAATGGTCTGTAATGGTCTGTAGTAGATGGATAAGATTGGGTATCTTATCCTAGTAATACTATGAAGATGACTTGCTTTGCAGATGTTGCAATTGTTGTAAAATTCTACAAATGATTTAATCCTGATCATTCATGTAGACACATGTGAGTAAGGGTGTTCTATACAAAAGGGTTTGTATAAGAGCAGACTACGAAATGAATAGTCTCATTATATAAAGTCGTTAATAAGGACTTACATTTCACTAGGATGACCATAGGTGACATGACTTGAATCTTGAGTGAGTTATGAACTCCTCTGCTTATAAAGGCGGTCCTTTGATTTGCGTGGGTGAGTGTGGCTCTATCGTCGACTTAATATGTCTACCATTTTTGGAACTCGTCTGATCGGGGATTTGGGAACACAACTACACAAGACATAATTCACTCATTCCCTAATGTCGGGGTAAGTAGATAAATTGATTCCTTAAAGACTGATTCTAGGGCTTGAACAATGTGGCGCCACACCTTTGTTGGGGTTGATACCCTAAATCTCGTAGGATCTCATAGTTTGTAATTGTAATGTACAAACATTTTATTTATGTAATAAAATATATGATGTTTTATTTCAAAATTAGTTGCATTAACCACAAACCAATAAACTAGCATTTAAGGTTATCTTGTAGCTTAAACATGTATGTAGAGACAAACGAGTGGATCATGTTTAAGTGATAACCTAAATGGTCTGTACTATATGGATAAGGCTGGATACCTTATCTTGGTGACACTATAAGTATGACTCACTTAGTAGATGTTACAATTGTTGTAAAGTGTTACAAATGATCTGATCCTGATTATTCATGTGAATACATGTAAGCGAGGATATTCTATACAAAGGAGTTTGTATAAGACCGGACCACAAAATGTTTAGTTTCATTATATAACGTCGTTTATAATAAAGACTTACATTTCATCAGGATGACCATAGTAACATGACCTGAATCCCAAGTGAATTGTGAACTCTTACTTATGAAGGCTATCCTTTGATTTGTATGGGTGAGAGTGGTCAGATCGCCGACTCAATAAGCCTACCATTTTGGAGATTCATTTGATTGGGGAGTTGGGAACATAGATACACAAGAAGGAATTCACTCCTTCCCCGATGTTGAGGCAAGTAGATAAATTGCTCCCTTAAAGTGTGATTTTGGGGTTTGAACAATGTGGCGTCACAACCTCTCCTGGCTCGAAAGAGGTTTGATTATAGTTGGACTATGATTTATTGTTCATTAGAGGGATCAGTTGTTGGGGTTGATGCCCTAAATCTCGTAGGGTCTTATAGTTTGTAAACACGTGTATGAACAAACATTTGTGATGTAATAACATGAGATATTTTCTTCACTGTTGTCTATGAAATATGGGATATTTTAGTTGCATTAACTACAAACCAATAAACTAAGATCCCTGGTTATCATTGTAACTTAAGCATGTATGTGGAGACATACAAGTTTTGGGATTGGTATCGTAATTCTCCCAGAGTCTCGTAGTTTGTAAACTGTACACATTGTTATGAATAAAATAAGAGTTATTTTATTTTGCATTTACTCATATCCAATAAACAAAGCTCCATGGTTATTTTATGAAAACTTAACCATGTATATGAGATATACAAGTGGAAAATGCCTTAAGTGATAACCTAAAAAGGTCTGTAGTATAAGGATTAAAAAGGGATACCTGATCTTGGTGACACTATGGATACGGCCCGCTTTGTAGAGGTTTGCAAGTGTTGTGAACTACTACAGATGGTAGATCCTAACCATTCGTGTGGAGACATGCGAGCAGGGGTGTCCTATACAAAGAGTTTGTATAAGATCGGACCACGAGATGACTAGTCTCTTTATATAACGCCGTTGATACTTGAGACTTACATCTCACCTAAACGACTATAGGTGACATGACCTTAATTCTGAGTGTTTTGGTAACTTCTGCCTTTGAGGGCGGTCCTTTAATTAGTATGGGTGAGAGTGGTCAGACTACCAACTTAACATGCCTACTTTTTTAGGGATTTGTCTGATTTGGGAGCTGGGAACTCAGTTACACAAGATGGAATTCACTCCTTCTCCAAAGTAGGGGTAAGTAGATAGATTACTCCCTTAAGGACTGATTCCGGGTCTTGAACGTTGTGGCCATAACTTCTCTTTGGAAGAGAGGACTCAATCATAGTAGGATTATGACTTGTTCATTAGAGGGATCTGTGATGGGTTATCATATCGTTGGAGCTTCGAGCTACAAGTTCATAAGGTCACCTTGGTAGCTCAATGGATTCAGTTGAGGATCAGTTCTTGGCGTTGATTTTAAATGTACAAATTGACAAGAGGTAATTCGATTATATATGATATGATTGGTATGGTGTATGAGATGCATCTAGTGGAGGATTGATGTAAATGAGATTTGCATAAAATGCCATAAAGAACTATGGTTTATATGTTTCATGAGCTGAAATATTAAAACTATAGGTTATAAATATAGTATGATAAGTTTGTTATCATTTATATTTATAATAATATTAATTATTGGATAATTAAATCTTTTTTTCTAATAGCCAATTGAGTGAGAGGTTATTGGTGGTTCAATGGTAACCGTGAGATAAAAGAAAAATTATTTTTCTAATTTTAGTAAGTTTTTGTCAATTCTTTTTTTGAGATTTTCTCTCTCAAAAAAAGAATCTCACAGAAGTTGTCAAGTAAATATGATTTACTAAGCGACAACTTGATTTAGTAAACGATCATGTAGTGTTTTGTAAGCGACAAATATGGAACTAAGCAATGAGCTAAACGATCGCTTAGCTTTTACTAGATGGTTTCTTAGCTTTTGCTAAACGATTCGGCATTGACCTATACGATAGGTTCAGTCTTCTCCCACTTGTTCAATCGTTTACACGATTGGTGTTTCCTCCTTGGTCTGCCTCAAAACAAGTCCGCACAGAGCCTACCCTCTGGATTCTCACATCAAGAATACTAAGGTACCCTTCTTGGTGGTGTCATACTCAACTCGACGCTGTCGAGGTTTTGTGTAGGCTATTCGTGCTATTGGGGTGTTCGTGACCGAGGTGATCGCTGAGTTCGAGTGTGCAGAGTTTGTGTTGTTGAGTGATCATGTTGTTTGAGCCTTCGAGGTTGCTGTGTTCGTGCATTCGTGAGCAAGGAGCGTGGAGACGAGTCTACAAATGTTCATAGCAGTTCTCCTTGTTCATTTGTAGTTTTCATGCTGCAATTTCTATAATGAATGCATAACCGTTTGTTTCGTTTTACGACTGTAATTTGTTAAGTTCATACATGGTTGTAATTTTGGAATAATCTTTCCATTGCTCATGGAAATCCTTGTGATCGATTTCCTTCAATTACTTGATGGTTTATGTAATAGATAGTTTTTATTTCCGATTTTTTTAGGCTAATCATTCCGATCCATTAATTTTGGTAAATGTACTGAGATGTAGTTTAAATTATATGTCATATAGTATGCCATATAGTTTTAAATCCCACCATAGGTTATGCATTTGTCATGCATTATCTCTATATTATAAGAGTTATGATATAGTAGCTTGCATGATTAAATTACATAAGAGCATGCTCATGCATCATATAATATAAGAGTTATATTTATGCATGCATTAAGCATATTCAGGCATCATCTTTATATTATAAATGTTATAGTATAAGGGTGTATGGAAGCATGTATGCTTAGTTCATTACTAATTATATAAGAGTTATATATAGTAATGAATGGACATAGCATGAAACATGACACATAGGTTAAATTTGTAAGAGTTATAAATACCTAGTCTAGCTTAGCAATGTGGATGATTTTGGTTGTTTCTTTTATAAGAGTTATAATGGAAACTAGAACTAAAATCAATAAGAAAGACATGCATGCAAACTTAGGCTTGAATCAAGTTTTAAAAGAGTTTTAAAATTTGATGAAGATAGACCTAAGATCACGGTTCTAATGAGACTATTCTCTGAGCCTAGGAAATGACATGACTACAGCAGTTATCAACCCTTTGGTTAACACTTACTGCCTAATAACTCTTGCGGAAATAACTATGATACCAATGAACAAATTTAACAACTAACTGATTAAGTCAAGGAGGCAAACAACAACTGATTAGGTAGGCCCATTTTATATTACAACAATGTAACATTTATACAACTCCAAGACTTAACTACAAAGTTTACAACAACAACTCTTTAAAACCCTCTGGAAGTGTAACTGTGGTATGTGGCAGACCTTGACCTTAGCAGCACCCTGGAACTCCTCACCTTCTGCTACCTGGGAAGAAAAACATGGAAAAACAGAATGAGCTCCACAAAGTCAGTGAGTGGTAAGCAACTTCTAGAGTCTACAACTCATATAAACAAGCATATCATAAATACGAGGTTATATTCAAACCTCTGCCTTGAATGAGTTTGGTCTCAACTCTATCTATGCGCACGGTAGATAGCTAAACTGATAACTACTTAGAATGTGTATGCTGTCTACCTACACAAATGGTAGATAGATAACTGTTACTAAATACAACGCTTACTCTTTACGTTTCCTTTGTCTCCTATGTGCACATAGTTCTCCCGTGCATGGGCTCAGAAGCTAGGCCCGTTGACCCTCTGACCATCCCATACGAGGATCCTCCCACAGGCTCAGGAACTAGACCTCTCGGTCCCCTGACCATCTCGTGAGGTTTTGCTTTCGAGCTCAGGAACTAGGTCTATTGACCCCCTGACTATCCCGATCACATAATCTCATTCTCATGCTAGATACTCATTCACAACATAAGCATATACAATTTACTCTAAATATATACTTAAGAATTAAAGGAAAGTTACCACTCACCTTGGTCGTATAAGAACCTTTCTCTCTGGAAGTTTCTTGGTCACCTCAGGCTCCCTTTTGAACCCAACGATCCAGATTCAACTTAATGCTCAGATTACTCATAGTTTTAGGCTTTATCTCGAGCTACTTCCTTCTACAAAAATTCTCTAAAATGTCTCAGAAAGCTTACCTCATATTAGATTAGAACTCCTCGTGGTTTGGTCGGAATCTTCAAAACATCAAGGCTGACCCAAGCTTATCCGACAGCTCAACCCTTCTGTCATTTCCTCATTCTCCAGCCTGATTCCTTGGAGCTTCTTCTCTGGAAACCCTACTCTGAAAACTAGACTTGTTTAGCTTCCAGATGGCTTTGGAATCACTCCAAACGCACGAGTATTTTGGGAGAACTCCTCGTCCCAAGTTGATGCTACTTCCAGAACTTCCTGTCCGACAACATCTTCCCCTCTTGGAACCTCTTGACCAACGCATGGTCTTACTATCAACGCATAGTCTCCTCACAATACACTCTTCTTTATGTCCTTTGAAGAGAATTTGAGTTCTCATCTGAAGTCCTTGGCCATATTTATAGGCATCTAAGATCTCTCTAAGGCCAACACCTCCTACTTAGCCGCATGTCCAAATGTCTTTTCCTTACACTATTAACGCAACCTTGCGTCATCGCAACCCTCCTCTTCCTTTAGCCAACACATAGCCCTCACATTTGCATGCCTTCTTATGCATCCACCTCATTTGCTTAAGGCTTAAGATTTCTTCCTAACAAGCCACATGTCCGGATGATGATCTTGAATGCATCCATCCTTTATATGCGTTCATCTAACCACAAATGCGTCCATCCAAAATGTCGCAACCTTCCTATGTCCGGACACCATCAATCGGCGTATGCGTCCATTCAATCTTTCCTTGTTCATCTAACTGACGCAACTTGGTCACATATGCTAGATGCTCGCAAGGCTCATCTTTGGCCGCATATCTTTTCCTGTCGCATGGCTTATCTTTGCCCTATGCGCTTAACTAGGATAATGACCAACACTCTTTCAATGCATACTACTAGCTTTGTCCTATGTGCCTACATGCCCTCGGATGTCCAACGCATAGCACATCACCAACGCATAACAACCTTTGGGTCGACTTGGTTCTCAACTCAACACCTCAAGGCATAGCTCACCATCGCATCTCTTATGACCAACGCAACCAACCTCATAAACCTTGTTACCGAAAGTCTTAGCAACGCAAGGACAAATCACCATGCGTCCACCATAGCTCGTTCCATCGCCTAGCTTATTCTTTAGCAAGGCCCTCGCATCCATCATATCCATCGCATTCATCATCGCATGCCATCACATCCATCGTGTAGCATCACCGCATGCCATCGCGTAGCACTGCTGCATCCATCGTGTCCATCGCATCCATTGATGCATACCATCGTATACTACCAATGCATTCCTTTGGCTGCATACGCGTATACCATCGACGACATACCATCGGCCGTATACCATAGGCCACATCACCGCATGCCCTCGATCGCACACTCTCGCATAGCAAGGCCGCCGCAAGCCCCCAACACATAGCACTACCGCATGACATCAACGCATAGCACCGCTGCATGTCATCAACGTATAACATCACCGTGTGACATCAACGCATAGTGCTACCATATACCATCGACGCATACCTTCGGTCGCACGATGCATAGCACCATCGCATGATGCCAACGCATGGTACTGTCATATACCATCGAGCATATTCCCATCGCCCGCATGCCATCCATCGCCGCATGCTACCAATGCAACCATCGCATCCATTGCGTCCATCGCAACCATCGCACTGCATGCGTTGTTCTAACCTCTCAAGACAGTGGCTGCCGCATGCGTTTTTCTTGGCCATACTTCAACCTCTCTCCATGCCCAAGTAACCTCTCAAGACTTCATGGCCAACGCATGGCACCACATCAATGCATAGTCCAACACTTAGTCGTTTTTCTCCTTGGCTTCCAATGCATGGTTACTCTTGGCAATTCCTCTTGCCAATACTTCAATCATGCGTCCAGCCTTACAAACACATGGTTGCCTTTACAACTTATGCGTTAATGTCTCCTAACTTTTAACGCATGGGTCCTTTTGACCTTACACTTAGCTAAATTTCATCAATTAAAGCTTAACTCAAAACTACTTAAGGAAAATCTATTCAGCACTTAGAAATTTCCTTCTCTTCAACATAGGATTTAACTTTCACTTAGTTAATTCCTTTTAACACCTGCTTAAGTAAGAAAAATTGGAAATATGGGTTTCACATCTATCCTCGACCTCGAGGCACCCGAGGAGTGTCCCCCTAAAGGATGGTGTTTGGGTAGGTCAATACCAAGGGGAATGGAGAGAATGTTCATAGTAAGTGGGAGTGGGATGTGTGACAACATATTCCACGGTCTCTCTCATTAGGTTGGATAACGTTTTGTGCATCGCCTCGTGGCACCCTGGGATTGTCCCCCTAAAGGATGGCAGTTTTGCACGACTCTTTATTTGATCTTCTGTATAGGATAAGGTCGCTTTAGTCTCTTGTCATAATATGCTTACGCGAAATTGTTAAAGGTTAACAGTTCTGGACTGAAAAATGGTGATTGTTAGAGTCAGTTACAAGAGTTGTTTCTATCAAATTGTTGAGAATGTCTCATCCCAGTGAAGAGGTACTTGATCACCCTATCAGTGACTTTTGTCCTGCCTCGCTGAGGCATCATTGCAAAATAGATGTCTTTTCACTTAGGGTACATTAGAACTATTTTGCTAAAACTTAAATTGGTGTTAAAAGTGGTAATGCATAGACTTATTAAGTTTGTTCATGTTTTTTCAACAACTTTTAAATGGCAACAGCCACGTTAGCTCTATTAAGTGCCGATAAACTGACTGGTGAAAACTACGCTAGTTGGAAAAACACGATTAATACCATTCTTACCATTGATGACCTGAGGTTTGTCCTTATGGAGGAATGTCTTCCTATTCCCACTCAAACTGTCGCTCGAAATGTTTGGGAGGCATATGAGAAATGGACACGGGCGAGCGAGAAGACCCGAGCTTACATCTTGGCCAGTCTGAACGACGTATTGGCCAAGAAGCATGAGCTTATGGTCTCTATGCATGAGATCATAGAGTCCCTGCAGGGAATGTTCAGACAATTTTCTAGACAGCTCAAGCACGAAGCTCTGAAATGCATCTTCAACTCCAAAATGGAGGAGTGTATATCTATTCAAGAACATATTCTGAACATGATGGTCCACTTCAATGTGGCAGAGATGAATGGGGCTCGCATCGATGAGGGCAGCCAGGTTAGCTTTATTCTGCATACGTAGCCAGAAAGCTTCCTTCACTTTTTCAGTAATATTGTGCTAAACAAAGTTGATTGTACCCTTACAACTCTCCTCAAGGAGTTATAGATATTCCAATCCTTACTGAAAAGCAAGGAGAAGAAGGTTGGTGAGGCAAATGTTGCTTCATCATCTAAGAATTTCCATCGAGGTTCGACCTCAGGAACTAAGTCTACATCTTCTTCTTCTAACACTACTAAGTGGAAGAAGAAGAAGGGTAGTAAGGGAAAAGGGAAGGCACCTGCTAACCCATAACCTGCTGCACAACAGGGTAGGCGACCAACGCCGGTTGAAAAAGGAAAATGTTTCCATTGCAACTAGGATGGGCACTGAAAGCAGAACTGTCCTTGCTGGTTAAAGGACAAGAAGAAGGCTAAGGCCAAGGCAAAACAGGGTAAATATGATTTACTAGTTTTGGAAACTTGTTTAGTGGAGAATGATGTTTCTGCCTAGATTATAGACTCTAGGGTCACTAATCATGTTTGTTCTTCTTATCAGGTGATTGAATCCTGGCAGCAACTTGAGGCTGGTGAGATGACGATACGAGTAGGCACTGGGCACGTCGTCTCAGCTGTGGTAGTGGGAGGGCTCTAGTTGACTTTATAGAATAAATTTATCATTTTGAATGATGTATATGTTGTTTCAGAGTTAAAACGGAACTTAATTTTTCTAAAGTGTCTGATTGGATGTAAATATACTCTCATCTTTTCAGTGAATAAAGTGTTTATTCTGAAAGATAGTGTTGAGATTTTTTCAGCAAAACTGGAAAATAATTTGTATGTGCTAAGGCTGTTAGCAACAAATTTCTTCCATGACATAGAGATATTTAAAACTATCGTAACTCAAAATAAATGACTTAATGTTCTCCTAAGGAAAATGCCCAACTTTGGCACCTTCGATGAGGGCACATCAATCTCAATAGAATTGAGAGGTTGGTGAAGAATGGACTTCTAAGCGAGTTAGAGGAAAATTCTTTACCTGTGTGAAAGTCATGCCTTGAAAGCAAGATGACTAAAAAGACCTTTTACTGGAAAAGGTTATCGAGCCAAAGAGCCTCTAGAGTTAGTGCATTCAGTCCTTTGTGGTCCGATGAATGTGCGAACTAGGGGAGGCTACGAGTATTTCATCAATTTTTCTGATGATTACTCATGATATGAGTATGTTTATTTGATTCAATGAAAGTTATATCCTTTGAAAAGTTCAAAGAGTTCAAGGCTGAAGATGAAAACGAATTGGATAAATAGAATAAAACACTTCGATCAGATTGGGGTGAAGAGTTTTTGGATTCTGAGTTCCAGAACTATATGATAGAACATAGAATCGTTTCCCAACTCTCAATGCCTGGTACACC
>NW_028325980.1:0-28951 GCF_027475165.1 Benincasa hispida | reverse complement strand
CCCTATTGACTGTATGACCCACTAATCATCAGATGGGTTAGTTTCTGCTTAAGTCCTCATCTTCCTATCAGGGTAGAGAAATTTATGCTTCCAAGGCTGGCAGGGCATGTATGGTTGCACCCCTCCAGGCCTAATCTTACGTTATGTTTACGTTAGGGACTAGCAGGGTATGTATGGTTTCACCCCTCTAGTCCAATATTACGTTTATGCTAATGGTTGATGTTGGATGCGACTCTGGCCCTACTGACTGCATGAGCCACTTATCACCAGATGGGTTAGTTTTCTCTTAGGTCCTCATCTTCCTATCAGGGCAGAGAGATTTATGTTGGAAGCATAACCGACCACCACATGTTATTATATGTTTTCGGTCCTAACCATATGTTTTCATGACATGTTGTTGTGATTGTGCATTTGGTCACTACCCTACGTGAGAACTACTTACTGGGTATATTATATACTCATCCTATATTTTTACAGACTTTGTAGGTAAGGACACAGCGTAGATGGTAGAATTGGACGTCGCTCAAATGGCCAACCATCAAACTCACTATTATAGGCATATGCATTTTGTACCACCACGCTAATGTTTTATGGATCCTGGTGTTTTGATAAATAAACTTTTTATATAGTTTTTCTATCTAATTAATAAAATTTAGATATGTTCTTTGAGATTTTCACCAGAACTCATCTCATGATAGAAAAGTCTAAGTATGCATGTCGTAGCGGTCGGATCATAATGTGTAAGGATCCGGGCGTTACAGTTTGGTATCAGAGCGTTTGGGCCAAATAGGCTCTATTGCATTAGAAGAGTCGTGGTGTTTGATGGTTCGGCCTATTAAGTGATGCCCATAGCCATGCCAAATACGCTGGTAAGTGGAATTTTCGAACAAGTAATTTAGTAAATAATTTAGTAAACATAGGTATGAGTTAAAAAAAATGATTTGAGAATACAGGACGTTCCATCCTTCAATATTTGACGAATCATCCGTGCATCCAACTATAACATTGAATTGGATAGAAATAGAACTAGTTTCCACTATATAAACATCCCAGAAGAACAAAAAGTAAATTGTACCACCTCTATGTTAAGAAGCGATGCAAAGTTCTGGTGGGAATCCACACAAAGAACAATCAAAGGTACAGTCTCATGGCAGCAATTCAATCAGGCTTTTTACAACAAGTATTTCCCTTTGATAGTGAGATGTCAAAAGGAAGTGGAATTTCTTAATCTTCGTCAAGAGAACATGTCGGTGGCAGAGTATGAACGAAAATTTGATCGCTTGTCCCACTTTGTCCCTCGATTAGTAGACACAGAAGAGAAGAAGGTGGAACGGTTTATTTGGGGATTAAGAGAAGGCATTCGAGGCATTGTTACTGCTTTCCGACACAAAGAGTATGCCTTTACCCTCGAGTCAGCCTTACTCATGGAAGTAGATCTTGCTGCCAAAACCTCAACTTCTAAACGAGGATGCATGCCAAATGAAAAGAAGAAATTTGCCCAACAAGGTTTCCAACGCTCACAACGGCAAGCAAAAATTTCCCAAAGCACTCAGGGCGTACAATCACCACAGAAGAGTCAAACATTTACATATCCTAAGTACAGAAATTGTGGAAAACACCATTAGGGGTAATGTCTTCGGAACTTAGGGGTGTGTTTCAACTGCGGCCAGACAGGTCACTATACAAAGGCTTGCCCAAAGCTCATCAACCAAGTATCAACGGCCTAGACCACCCAGCCTACTAGTAACAAGGTTACCCAATAACAGAAAGGACGGGTGTTTGCTGTTACACGTCACGAGGTAGAGGATCAAGATGCAGTTGTTACAGGTACATTACCCATCCTCGGGTATTATACCTTCGCTTTATTTGATTCGGGCTCTAGTCATTCATTCATCTCTACAATATTTGCACAACATGCTCAATTAACATCAAAGCCCTTAGGCTACATTCTATCCGTAGCTACTCCTGCCGGAGTATCTATGTTGGCCCACTCAGAAGTAGAAAACTGTGAATTGTCAGTATCAAGACATAAACTAGGGGTGACCCTTATCATCCTAGACATAGGTGATTTCGACATAATACTAGTATGGACTGGTTAGCAGCAAACTATGAAAGCATAGATTGCCATAATAAAGAGGTCATATTCACCTTTCCAATAGGAACCAAGTTTAAGTTTAAGAGTTCTAATGCACCATCAGCCCTAAGAATAATTTCAGCCTTAAAAACTAAACATTTGCTCAACCATGGGGCTTGGTCATATTTAGCAAGCGTAGTAGATTTACGAAACCAAAAGGATGAAATTAAGACCATTCCTGTAATAAGGGAATTTAAAGACGTATTCCCAGAAGAGTTACCAGGATTACCACCTAATCAAGAAATAGAATTTTGTATAGATCTAATTCCCGGAGCTGAACCAATATCTAAAACACCATATAGAATGGCACCTGCGAAATTAAAAGAACTCAAAATACAATTACAAGAATTGTTAGATAAGGGATTTATACGCCCTAGCGTGTCTCCATGGGGAGCACCTTTTTTATTTGTTAAGAAAAAGGATGGATCAATGCGTTTATGTATAGATTATCAGGAGTTGAATAAGTTGACAATAAAGAATAAGTATCCACTCCCATGCATTGATGATCTATTTGACCAATTACAAGGAGCCTCGGTATTCTCCAAAATAAACTTACGATCTGGATATCATCAACTACGAATCAAGGAGTCGGATATACCCAAGACTACTTTCCGAACAAGATATGGGCATTATGAATTCGTTGTGATGCCCTTTGGATTAACAAATGCCCCAGCAGCCTTCATGGACTTGATGAATAGAATTTTTAAGGACCATCTTGATAACTTCGTGATCGTATTTATAAATAATATTTTGGTCTATTCCAAGTCTGAGGAAGAACATGAAAAACATCTTAGGGACGTTCTTTCCATATTAAGAAATGAAAAGTTGTATGCCAAATTCTCCAAGTGTGAGTTTTGGACGCGACAAGTTGCCTACCTAAGGCATATTGTAAAGCAAGAAGGAATCTCAGTAGATCCTACTAAAACTGAAACAGATAGCAAGTGGCCTCGCCCAACAACAGTCAGCGAAGTGCGCAGCTTCCTTGGATTAGCAGGATATTATAGACGATTTGTGAAGAATTTCTCAAGTATAGCATTACCCTTAACCAACCTCACCAAGAAGAATAATCCTTTTGTCTGGAACCAAGCATGTGAGCAAAGCTTTCAGGAACTAAAGGAAAGGTTGACCACAGCCCCTATTCTCACTATACCTGACGGATCAGGGGGTTTAACTGTGTACAGTGACGCATCGAAGAAGGGGCTTGGTTGTGTATTGATGCAACACGGAAAGGTAATAGGATATGCTCCAAGACAACTAAAACCATATGAACAAAATTATTCCGTTCATGACTTGGAATTAGCTGCCGTAGTCTTTGCCTTAAAGATATGGAGACATTATTTATATGGGGAAAAGATCCAAATTTATACAGATCATAAAAGCCTTAAGTACTTCTTTACCCAGAAAGAGTTAAATATGAGGCAACGAAGATGGTTAAAATTAGTCAAAGACTATGACTGTGAGATCCTCTATCATCCAGGAAAAGCTAACATTGTTACTGATGCTCTTAAGCAGAAAGTCAGCTCATACAACAACTCTAAGTACCATCTCCAAACACATAATGGATGACCTGGAAAGAGCTGAGATCTCACTAATACCAGACACCTTCACAACTCGAATTGCACAGTTAATTGTAAGACCTGCATTAAGGCAAAGGATAATTGATGCATAACAAATAGATAAACACATAAACAAACAATTGCAGTCAGAAAATGGAGAAACCAATCAATTTTCTACAGCCCCAGACTCTGCACTCCTCTACCGTGGGCATCTATGTGTATCAGATGATGAAGAAATCAAGAAAGAACTACTGAAGGAAGCTTATGAATCATGCTTTTCAATACATTCTGGGAGTACCAAAATGTATCGAGACTTGAAAGCACATTACTGGTGGTGTAACATGAAAAAGGATATAGCTGACTATGTAAGTAAATGTTTGTTTGTCAACAGGTGAAAGCTCTACGACAACAACCACAAGGACTTCTCCAGCCTCTAAATGTTCCAGAATGGAAATTGGAGCATATTTCTATGGACTTCATCTCAGGACTCCCGAAAACTGTTAAAGGCCACAACATGATTTGGGTGATTGTGGATCGACTCACCAAATCTCCCCACTTCCTACCCTACAAGATTACTCACACTATGGAAGCACTAGCTCAAATGTACTTAAAAGAAGTCATCCGGTTACATGGAGTCCCAATATCAATTGTTTCAGATCGAGACCCTCATTTTGTCCAAATTCTGGAAAAGTTTGCAGAAAGAAATGGGTACACAACTAAATTTCAGTGCAGCCTTCCATCCACAAACTGATGGCCAAACAGAACGAGTTAATCAAATCCTAGAGGACATGTTGAGGGCATGTGCTGTGGATTTTTACTGGAGCATGGGATTTGCAAATACACCTTATAGAATTTGCTTATAATAATAGTTATCAGGCGACGATTGGTATGGCTCCCTTCAAAGCCTTGTATGGAAAGAAATGCAGATCCCCTATACACTAGGATGAAATCGGGGAGCAAACACTACTAGGACCTGAATTAGTGCAGCAAACATCAGAGTCAATTAAGCTAATTCGGGAAAGAATGCGAACAGCTCAAAGCAGACAGAAGAATTATGCTGATAACCGTCGAAAAGAGCTGGAATTCAAAGTAGGAGATCACGTATTTCTAAAGGTAGCACCAATGAAAGGCATTTATGCGTTTCGAATGAAAAGGCAAGCTTAGCCCTCGCTTTATTGGACCCTTTGAAATATCAAAGCGTATTGGCCAAGTAGCTTATCGATTAGCATTACCACCCACCTTTTCTACAATACATAATGTCTTTCATGTATCGATACTTCGGAAATACGTGTCTGACCCATCACATGTAGTATTGGATGAAACAAATTCTTTGTGATTCTTTGTGATTCTGGATTAAAGTTTGATAATGTTCCTATATTTTGTGATAAAACTAGTGCTATTAATTTGACTAAAAATCCTATACATCATTCTAGGACTAAGCATATTGATATTAGGCAACACTTTATTAGAGAGCATGTGCAAAATTATAATATTACTCTTGAATTTGTAGGCTCTGATAATCAATTAGCGGATATTTTTATCAAGCCTTTGAATGAAGAAAACTTTTGCAAAAATAGGCTTGAGCTCGGTATTATTCGTTGTGATGCTTCTTGATTTTATAATTTTACTTGTTAAATCTTTTAGAAGGCATTTTGATAGGGAGAGATATAGAAAACATGTGTTAATATTCTTAGGGGGAGTTGTGCTAAATTTATGTTCATGTTTTTAAGGGAAACACTTATGTAGTTCTAAATTTTTCTTAATTATTCTTTTTGATGATTCCAAAGGGGGAGAAGTTTAAGAAAAATATGCTATAAATTTGTTATGATTTTGATAGTATAAATTAGGGGGAGAATTTATTTTTTTGAGTGAATTTCAAGAATGATCTTTATGGTGATATGTTGAATTTTATTATGTGCTACATATGGTTTACATGTATTTCAAGCTATTTTTCTTGAATGGTTTGTCATCATCAAAAAGGGGGAGATTGTTGGCTTTTTGGCCCTTAATCTCAAATTAATTAATTAATTAATCAATATTTTGATGATAACAAACTCAAATTTTAATTACTGAAAATTTTAGTGTTTTAATATCTCCATAGCGTAGAGCTCGGAACAACGATTCCAACACCTCTTGAATCACTCAAATCGGAGCTAAAACGAAGACGATATGACCGAAACAATGACAAAGAGAAAATACCATGGCAGATGAAGTGACATAACCAGACCATTTGCATGTAGACATGTGGCAGCATATTGGTTGAATGGTGGATCATTAAGAGATTAATATTGCTTCAAGAGAAGCCCCTATCGAAGTTCACTATGAATCTTTGGGTACCCATAAATCTCTGAAAAATTTCCTGTTTTTTCTGAGCTAAGAACGGATCAGGTGAAGGTTACCAAGTTGAGTAGATCACCCTTTTGAACGAAACTCTGGGAATTGATGAAAGGGATTTTCTTGCTTGTTTAGTAAAATCACGCTTTTCATTTTGAAAAACCGAATTCCTCTATTTGATGTCGATTCATTTTTGTCTAGAGAATCTTTCTTTTTCTTGAGACTTTTGGTTTTTGGATTGATTTAAAAAAAATGAAATTAAAAATAAATTTAAAAGGAAAATAAATTTAATATTATTTTATGTTTGTGTCTAACGGCTAGTTTTTTACACATGGTATATTTTTTTTTTTTGGATTGACTTTAAAAAGAATGAATTTAAGAAGAAAATGAATTTAAAGGAAAATAAATTTAATATTATTTTATGTTTGTATCTAACGGCTAGTTTTTGAAACATGGTATGTTTTTTTATTTTTTTGGATTAATTTTAAAAAGAAAATAAATTTCAACAGAAAAGGAATATAATATTGTATTTGTTTGTATCTAACGACTAGTTTAGTTTAAAATCTCCACCATTGGTTTTTCTTTTCCAAAATCCAATGGTCCAAATTAATTGTGGTTTCTAAAATTTTTTTCCCTTTTCCATCTCTATATAAACCATCTTCCTCTCCAAATTTTGTATGAATAAATTTTACATTTCATAATCATCCAAAACTCAAAAGTCTCCATTGTTGCTCTCTCTAAGCTCCCAATTTTTTCTTTTCATCTTATTCTTGAGAGAGTGTTATTGTATTGTGAGGATAAATTTGTTGAGTGCTTAAACTTGTGAACCCATTCTAGTGAGAGTTGTATTGTGTTCTTAAAAAATTCCAACATTTGTAACGGTTTGATCCTAAATCGTGGAAAGGATCGGGTTTGCTCTTGAACCCGTAAAAGGAGCGATGGTGTAATGGTTGGGCTCTAATCTGTGGAAAGAGTCGGAAAGATTTTATTCAAATTCCCAAGAGGCGCTTGGAGAGTGGAATAGGTCGAGTTTGATCGAACCACTATAAAAACTACGGTGTCTTCTTCTCTAACTCTTTCCTTTTTATTTTTTACAATTAATTTAAGCAATTTATTGTATGTTTTGTTTGTTCTTATTTATTTGCTAAAATTTGATAGAATTAAATTATCACACTATTTGTCATCTTATTTGTTGCATAAATTGAATTTTTCTTATTATTTACAAAAAGTGTATCAATTACTTTAATTGGGTTAATTTAGAAAAAAAAGTTACTCTATTCATCCCCCCTTTAGGGTTGCCATATCGATCCAACACAAACTTCCTACTACACTAGCATAAGGAACTCGAGACATATACTTCTTCTAAACTATAAATTGTAGTGAAAGCACAGTTGAAAAACGAGCATTTGCAACACTTGGAGTATCTATAAGTTTAGTTGATGACGTACCAAACCTGGATAATATTTTATGAATATAGCCTTTTTGTGAAAGGAAGAGTTTATTTTTATCTTTATCCCTATAGATCTCAATTCCAAAAATTTTTTGAGCAACACCCAAATCCTTGATATCAAACTCAGCACTGAGAAGTTTCTTCAACTTCTGAATATTAGAGTTGGACTTTGTAGCTATGAGCATATCATCTACATATATAAGTAGAGAAACCATTGAACCATCATCAGTTTTGTTGTGATGTACACAAGAATCATATGGACTCCTATTATAGGTAAGTTCTAATAATTTATACCACTGCATTGGAGACTACTTTAGCCCATACAAAGACTTCTTCAACTTGCAAACATAATCTTCTTTACTTGGACAATAGAAGCCATCTGGTTAGGTGTAAACCTTGAAACTCTCCCCTAAGATCTTCTAAGTAAGGATGGTTGTGGAGTTGCTTGAGGAACCTAGAAGGGCTAGGCTTGGGCATGCATTGACCTTGGGCAAGGGGTTGAGAAAGAAGGCTCGTGATAGTAAGGAAGCTTGGGCATGGAAAGAATGATGTTAAGAGGAAGGCTTTGGCGTTAAGAGGATATTTCACACAAAAGAAGTTAGCATGGAGTTGAATTGCTAAAGATTGTAAAAGGGGTAACTAGGCGTTGCAATTATAGGTCCAAAACCAATTCCTTCTGTTGTTCTTTATGATTGCAATATAACTCAAGATGGAGTTTATGATTTTCCTTTAGATTCAAAAGTGGTCTTAATCAAATTTCAAGTGTAATATAATGTACCATTGTGGGAGATATTAGGTACAAGTTCGAGTTTTTTCTTGTATATTTTTTGCACGAAGTTGACATGTAACAAGATCTTTTGTTTGTATGTTTCTCGATTTTACTTGTGAATTTCTTTATGGATTCATTTGGCAGGTTGGCTCCCTTCAATGGAGTAAGTAGCAAATGAAAATACAGGGTAAATAAAGTCTATGAAAATATACTTCCAATTCACCTCATGGTTTCTCAAATTTGTCTTTCATATTAGTTCTCAAGTTAAAATAAAGTCTATGTCCTAAACTCCCATCTCCGACCTTCATATCTCATTTAGATGTTAGATTTTTGTAAGACTTGCATTCGGTCAAGAAGGAACACTAGGCTTCCATGGAGATGCACATATCACTCAAGATATTTGTATAAATTTAATTTTGTATTCGTTTTCGTTCTTAATGTTGAACATTCTTAATTTTGAATTTAGATTTGTAAATTTTTTGCATTTAAGTTTGTTGTTGGCTTGACCAAATGTCAAGTGTTAAAGTCTTTCACTTTTCTTAGGTATTGATCTATGTTTCAAGGAATACACAAAATTTAAGAATAAAGTGTTTGCTTCAATCTTTTATTATGTCAAAATAACTATTGTAAACCCTTGATATTTTAGGTTTATTGTAGCGAGGTAAATATTGTGATTTCTCTATCTTTGAACCTTTGTTATGTCTCTTTAGTTTGCTCCATGCAATACTTTTTCTCCTCATATTTGTTTTGTTAGCAGTTTTTTTAATGCTATGAAAACTTTCCAGGACATTAAAATTATCTAATAAAAAATGAATATTTTATAGCTTTTTTATAGAAGTGAAAAAACGTTATGGAAAGTCAGGGACTATAAATAACATCGACTACAACAACATATCTAAAACGCTATAGATAGTCTTTTATGGCGTTTTTTATCGTTACAAAAATACTATAGAAACTATTTTATAGCATTTTTTTAACGTTATAAAAAATGACATAAAAGATCTTCTATAGCGTTTTTTGCTAATGCTATGAAATGTTTTCATAACATTAAATATTTGCGATCAAGAGTTGATTTTTTATAACGTTTTTATAGCGTTAAAAAATGGTATGGAAAGTCGGGGCCTTTCAATAACATGTGCTACGATAGCATTTCGAAAACACCATGGAAAGTCTACGACAACGTCTTTTTAATGCTATCGAATTTAATATTTGTTGTCGTGTATATGCATCAAAATTTATATTTAATAATACAAGAGGAGAGACTTACCACTTAAAGACTTACCATTTAAAAGGACATCTAAATTTATGATTTTTCCACTTATTTACGAATAAGGAAAACTTAATTAAAAAATAAATACATTTTCTTGGAAGCTTGAATACAGTGAGAAAAAACATGATGAATTTAGAAAGAATGAGACAAAAAGAGATTTGTTGGAGTAAAAGAGAGAAAGAAGAAAAAAATCAAGAGAGGGAAGGAGATAAAAGTAAAAAAAAAAAATTGGTTGATTTATGAATTCTTATTCTTTTTAGATTTATTTTCTCTTAATTTGTAACATGTATAATTATATACTACTTTAAATTTCTAACCTCTAATTTCTAATTTTTCAATATTTTTATTTAAATATTAAACTTTTAGGTTTTTTTTAGTGTGATGTTGTGTATGTTCACTCATGGAAACCCAATTGATATAAAACCCAAAGCCCTTTCAATTAGGAAAAAAATCAATCAAATTAAATCTAAAAGGAACTAACTAATAAAATTGATGGAGTGAGATGTTTGGTCATAATTAATTTCTACCAAATTTGATTAGATATAATTTTTTTATAAAAAAGGATTTGAATATTCAAAACCTTATCCTCCCTCCAAAATAACTATTTTATTTTATTTTAATTAGTGAAAAATTAAAATTATTCCAATATTAAATACTCAAAAGTTTATTTGTTTGTTTATTTTATCTTAAAAGCTAATAAATTCCAAATTATGCAATACCGAACCAATTTGGAGGTCTACAGAGGCCTAAGTAGTTGTGAAAAGTTTATAGTTATTTGGAATATGTTTGATGTTTAGGAATGGATAAAAAATATATTATGTAATTGAGTATTCAAAAATTGAATTCAAAATTTGTGTCTAGTATATGTTTACTTTGTAGGAATTTGTTATGTTTTAAGAGTGTGAAAAAAAGTAAGCATTTTTTTAATAAAAATTTTAGGAAAATATGTGCATAGTTGGGCATTTAAAAAAATAGCAAAAAAAAAAAAAAAAAAAAAAAAAAAAAAAAAAAAAAACAAAATCAATTTGGTTTAGTAAAAGCTGCAGTGAGATAACCCAAATTCAATTTTGCTTTCTCCAAACACAGAAAATTTAACTCACAAAAAACAAAAGCTCAAGGCTTGTGTTTTTAATTTAATGCACACTTAACACTTATAAATTTACAGTTTGAAGTTTCATTTTGCAGTTTTCTTTCCTTGAAGAATAAAATTGAAAGTCATTAATGAGGAGAGTTGTATTCAATAATTTTAATTGTTGCCTTAAAGAACAAAAGTTATAATGCAAAACTGCATATCAATCTCAACCATATATAAACTCTTCTCCAATTTTATTTTCAACCACTCTTTCCTTTCTCTTTGTATAATCTTAATAATTTTGAGGCTTTGGAGATCTTTTTTTTCTTTTGTTATTTTTACAAGTTCAAAGATACTCCTAACTAGATATATTATACATCAATATTAAGGTAATATTATATAATATATCATTTTTCTTTTTCATCTTGTCCTAACTGATAAATTATGGTAAATTTAATACTATATCAATGCTCTAACCATTAGAATTGTTGGACAAGAATTTTGGAATTTATAATGGAATACCACATATTCCTTTTGATTTTGCTAGTTGTTTTCATCCCAAGTATTTTGGGTCATAATGTTGCAAAAGGAAAAATTGTGGTTGATGAAACCACGAAAATAGCAGAAACTGATGAAAATTTCATTTGCTTCACTATGGACATTTGGCCTCATGATGAGTGTAGTCAACCCAACCTTTGTGTTTGGGATGATCATGCATCAATACTCAATGTGGTGAGATTATATAATAGTCCTGGACATTAAAAGAAATTAATTATGAAGAAAAGAAAGTAATTATAATTCATGTAGTATTTTATTAATCTTTTTTCTTTTAATTAGGATTTGTCTCTTCCTATACTTAACAAAGCTGTTCAAGGTTTGGCTCTTTGAAATACATAACTAAGCTAATTAATCTTTACTTGGGTTCAATTGATGCATAAAATTCTAACTTTATCTTATGCATGGTTTGTATGCGATATTAGCTTTCAAGTCATTAAGAATTAGAATAGGAGGTACCTTACAAGACAGGTTGATATATAATGTTGGAGAAGGTTTCAAAAGCCATTGTCAACCATTTCAAGCAGACAACGATTTACTATTTGACTTTTCAGAAGGATGTTTGTACATGGAAAGGTGGGATGATTTGAACAACTTTTTTAACAACACAGGGTATGTTTTTTTATTTTTTTATTTTTATTTATTTATTTTCTATATGTTTTCTTGCTTTTTGTATTTCTCTCCAATACTTAGGGTTTTTTTTTATAAAAAAAATAGGGCCATTATAACCTTTGGCTTAAATGCTCTCTTGGGTAAACACAACACAAAAGGAATGCAGTGGGAAGGAAATTGGAACTACAGCAATGCTGAGGCTCTTATTCAATATACAGTGGATAAGAATTATCAAATAAATTCATGGGAGTTTGGTAAGTTAAATAATACCAAATCTTTGTTGAGTTAAGTAACTATGAATGTTTAAGGGTGACACCAAAGGAATGACATCTTTGTTCACACCCTCCATTTAAATCTCAGCCCCACAATTTTTTTTATTTAATTTCGTGGGAACTGGGATCAAGGTAGAGATTTTTGGCTGGAATTATTCTTGGCTAAACTTTTTAAAATGGGTGTAATTCTATTATAATTTTCAATTTAAGGAAAAAAGTCTTCATTATCCTAATTCAAAACAATACAATTAAATTGTTCAACCCTAATTTTTAAAAGTTTAAATTTCATTATTACAATGTATATTCTATTACAAAATATACCGTCTAAAATGGGGAGAGAAAAATCCTCCCTATTTTCTCTCTCTCATTTTCTATGTAAATGATGATTCCATGCTCCGACAAAATAAGTGGATTGTTTCTATAATTAACTATATTTAATGTTGATTATTGGGTGGACGTAATAGTATTGGTGCAAGTGTTAGTGCTTCACAATATGCAAAAGACCTAATGAAGCTTCGAGAAATTATAGATCGTTTGTACAATAATTCCCAACAAAAACCTTTAATGGTGGCACCTGGTGCTTTCTTTGATGACAAATGGTACCATGAACTTGTTAAAAAAAACTGGATTCAAATATTGTCAATGCTCTAACTCATCATATATACAACATGGGTACAGGTAATTATGTACATATATCAATTAATATTTTTTTACCATTTATATAAACTCAAAAGTAAATATTATTATAAACTAATAATTGACACTTTTAATTTTGGTATATATACATATATAGGTGATGACCCCAAGTTGATTTATAGGTTTGTTAATCCAACATACCTAAGTCAAGTATCAAACACATTTAAACAACTTGATAACATAATTCAAAAGCATGCACCTTGGGCTTCTGCTTGGGTTGGAGAAGCTGGTGGAGCCTATCATGGTGGCAGTCCTCATATTTCTGATGCATTTATCAATAGTTTTTGATAAAAATATATTTTAGTTTACATCTTTTTCTGTAGTATATTCCCCCTCCATTTAATTTAAATTTGAATTGAGTAATAGGTATCTAGATCAACTTGGGATGGCCTCTTTGTACAATACCAAAGTATATTGTAGGCAAACTTTGATTGGTGGATTTTATAGTGTCCTCAAAGCTAAAACTTATCTTCCTACACCAGATTACTATGGGTAAGATTATTAAATTTATAAAAGTCAAATGTGTACCAATTAGTCTAGACTCTTATATGGATATATATATATATATATATCTAAATTTCTTTCTTACTTGTTTTGGTATTTTATTTTTATTAAGGCACTTCTCTTCCACCGATTAATGGGCTCAAGAGTTCTCAAGGTTGATAATAATGTCTCATCTTATCTTCGCACCTATGCTCATTGCTCAAGAGGAAGAGTAAGAATCCACTTTTTAAAATTAGAGAAATTTAATAAATATGTGCAACAATTAAATTTGAATTGATTACCTATCATTTCCTTGTAGTCTGGTGTAACCTTGCTTTTCATCAATTTGAGTAATACAACTGAGTTCACAATCAAGATTGAAAGCCATATGAACCCGAGTTTACATAATAGCAATTCGAAAAGACCAAGTGACTCTAATTTGAAGTATAGTTCAAAGGTCAAAGATCCAAATCTACCAACACAAAATGGTTTACTTAGAAGCTCTACAGTGCTTTTAAATGAAAATCCATTAGAGCTTACAAAAGAGGGGGAATTGCCAAATTTTACACCTGTTTATAGTGAGAGTAATTCTTCTATAAATATTGCTGCTTGGTCCATTGCTTTCATTGTCATCCCTGACTTTGTAGCTGCAGGATGTTTGGATGCACCTTAATTTCATTTTTCAATCAATCCCTAATTATACATGTGTGCTTATAATTGATCTTATGTAAACCAACTAATATGTGAGAAAGAAAAAGTTGTTAATGTCTAAAATAAATAAAACTGCATATTCGCACTCCTTATCTTTTCAATGTTATTATTATTAATTAGCCTTAAAACCTATATATATGAAATTTAACAAAAATTAGAGTTTTCAAATTGAAAATATATGAGAAGTTCATCTTTTGGGAGGACAAAAAAGAGAAAATAATTGCATTATTTGACTTCTTTTTACTGTCAGATTTAGTTGTATTTTTTCAATAAAGCTTTATATTAGTTCTTATTATAATTTGAAAATACTTTTTATAAAACTTGGTAAATAATCATAATCATTTTCACTCAATGAAGGACATTAAATTAATAGATTTTCAAAATTTATAAAGTGAAAGGTTACTAAAGAGCCAAGGGGAGGTAAATAAGTTGAAGCTCATGGTGAAGATCAGAAAGCTCATGAAGAACATGCAAGGTGGAGACTTGGAGACACTGAAACACATATCACAAACGATAACATGGAAAAAACACTTTCGTAAACTTTCCATTGCATTTTCGAAACGTTATCGTAGTCCATCTTATTGAAAGTCCTCGACTCTCCATAATGTTTTTTTTAACAATATAAAAAAGCCATAAAAAATCAACTTTTGGCAGCGTAAATTTATTGTTATGAAATCTTTTCATAGCGATAGTAAAAAGAGCTATAAAAGATCTTTTATAGCAATTATTATCACGGTAAAAGAAAAAATTATAGAAGGTATTTTAAAAAAATTATAGAAGGTATTTTATAACGCTTTTATAGTGGTAAGAAAGCACTATAAAATATATTCTATAACATTTTTAGGCATGCTGTTGCAGGCAATGTTATTGAAAATCTTTGACTTTCTCTAGTATTTTTTCAATGCCATAAAAAAGGCTGTAAAAATTCTATGGCATTTTTTCAACTTACATCAAAGACATAATTTTGTGTGTAAACATTTTATAGCATTTTTTACTGTAGAAAAAAAATGTTACAATCGACATTGTTATAGTTTAGAATTAGCTATATTTGTTTAAGGGTGCTTGGTGCTTGCTGGTTTGGTGATTGTCTCAGGAAATGTTTTGTAGGATGTCTCTTGGGTTGTCCATTCTGCAGCTTTATTTTTTCCTTATCTGCTTTTCCTGGGATGTTTTGCTCGATTCTTTTCTTATTTATGTTCTATCGATATTGAATGGGTCAAGTTTCCTTTTTCCGCTATACCTTTTTAAGTGCAAGTTGTGTTTTGCTAGAGTTCGATTTTCATTGAGCATCTTTATCTATTCAAGAGTTTTGTTTTGTGGCAGCCGATCGTCAGAAAATTGATTCAAAACTGTTTGTCTTGAAAAAGGTTGTTCTTGATCTTAAAGTATGTAATTGTAATTCTCGTAAGTGTGTAAATTCTTGAATAGTTAAATGCAAATAAAAGAAAATCTGAATATATTTCTACTTGCAAAAATGTTACCTCCCTCTCAAAACAGTTCCAACTATCATTTACAACAATAATTTTATTTTATTTAACAAAATCAACTAAAAACATACAAAATACTGTCAGTCGATTCTCAAATTACATGAAACATGTTTACTAATAGAAAATATTTTCAATCGGTTTCAAACTAATGGTACAAAATATACCTTCAAACATCCAAAACACATTTTCAACCATTTATCAAATCACAATAGTCAAAACATATCGTTATAAAAATAACATTATTTGTTTTAATGTAACCGACCCCTGATATTTGTACGCATATAGGAAATTAAATTTCAAATATTAAGCAGGATGAAATTTTATTTAAAGGGGTGGAAATTTAGAAGGGGAAAAATAGGAAATTTATTCATTATCCAAAAATAATGAATAAAGGAGCAGAATCAGGGAGGATTAATTAGAATTTGGACGCTAGCTAATTCAGGAGACAACGGGCAGTAGATAACTTTTTGTTTGGGCACTGCTCATTGGAAGAATTGGAGGTGAATTAATTGCCCATATACCCTTAAAATTTGAAAGAGTTAAAAAGAAGAAGTGGAATCCACAAGCAGTGAAGGCAACCATGCGTGAAAACTAGCGAGATTGGAGATAAAATTAAAGAGAGCGAGATTGGAGAGAAAATTGGAGAGAAAGAGTAAAGAGAGCGAGATTCTCAGCTAGACAATGGGAGAGAGTGGGAGCGGGAGTGAGCGCGGAAGCGAGAGTGAACGTGGGAGCGGGAGCGGGAGCGAGAGCGGGAGCGAGAGTGAGAGCGGGAGCGAGAGCGAGACCAGCAAGAACGAGAGCGAGAGCAGCGACAGCGAGAGCGAGATTCTGAGAACAAAGAGAGCGAGATTTGGACAGAAGCATGGATTATGCGTTGAATTTGGCCACGATCTTATAGATTATACATTGAAAAACCCTAAAATTGAATACAAACAAAGAATGATGACGTACGGGCAAACGTTAGCCAAGATTAGGTATCTTATTGAGAGGAATCCTTAAACCCTAAGTAATTTTAAAGAAGCCACCTGTAGGATGATTTGTCACACTGAGAAGAGCTGAAAACTACTATAAATAGGACCCTTTGCCGAAGATTTAACCCATTCTCAAACAAATCTCAGTAACAAAGAATCATGTGAAAGAGTAAGTGTGAGTGAGGAAGTTCTGTTAGGCTAAAAGAGAAAAGCTCGGGTAAGGTGCTGCCCAAATTTCCTTCTAGTTTAAAAAGGGAAAGCTCTACTGATCAAATCATAAAGAATAATAAGGAATAACTAGATCACAGTAAGTAGTTTATGTCACCCTCTCTTTAAATGTTCTATGGTAGTGTACCTTTATTATGTTGCATGGTTATGTTAATTGTTATATTGCATTACATGTTTAGAACACGTTTCTCTACAAGGGACCCCATGCATTATGTTTGTTCAAGATTACGTTAAAATCAAGTTTTAATTAGGTGTAAGTTATGCTTCCAGTCTAATCTTACGTTTATGTTAATGGTTGATGTTGGATGCGACTCTGGCCCTACTGACTGCATGACCCGCTAATCATCAGATAGGTTAGTTTCCGCTTAAGTCCTCATCTTCCTATCAGGGCGGAGAAATTTATGCTTCCAAGGCTGGCAGGGCATGTATGGTTGCACCCCTCCAGGCCTAATCTTACGTTATGTTTATGCTAAGGACTAGCAGGGTATGTATGGTTGCACCCCTCTAGTCCAATATTACGTTTATGCTAATGGTTGATGTTGGATGCGACTCTGGCCCTACTGACTGCATGACCCGCTAATCATTAGATGGGTTAGTTTTCGCTTAAGTCCTCATCTTCCTATCAGGGCGGAGAGATTTATGTTGGAAGCATAACCGACCACCACATGTTATTATACGTTTTCGGTCCCAACCATATGTTTTCATGACATGTTGCTTGTGATTGTGCATTTGGTCACTACCTTATGCGAGAACTACTTACTGGGTATATTATATACTCATCCTATATTTTTACAGACTTTGTAGGTAAGGACACAGCATAGATGGTAGAATTGGATGTCACTCAAATGGCCAACCATCAAACTCACTATTATAAGCACATGCATTTTGTACCACCACGCTAATGTTTTATGGATCCTGGTGTTTGATAAATAAACTTTTTATATAGTTTTTCTATTTAATTAATAAGATTGAGATATGTTCTTTGAAATTTTCACCAGAACTCATCTCATGATAGAAAAGTCTAAGTATGCATGTCGTAGCGGTCGGATCATAATGTGTAAGAATCTGGGCATTACAGTTTGGTATCAGAGCGTTTGGGCCAAATAGGCTCTATTGCATTAGAAGAGTCGTGGTGTTTGATGGTTCGGCCTGTTAAGTGATGCCCATAGCCATGCCAAATATGCTGGTAAGTGGAATTTTCGAACAAGTAATTTAGTAAACATAGGTATGAGTTAAAAAAATGATTTGAGAATACAGGACGTTCCATCCTTCAATATTTGACGAATCATCCGTGCATCCAACTATAACATTGAATTGGATAGAAATAAAACTATTTTCCGCCATATGAACATCCCAGAAGAACAAAAAGTAAATTGTGCCACCTTCATGTTAAGAGGCGATGCAAAGTTCTGGTGGGAATCCACACAAAGAATAGTCAAAGATACAGTCTCATGGCAGCAATTCAATCAGGCTTTTTACAACAAGTATTTCCCTTTGACAGTGAGATATCAAAAGGAAGTGAAATTTCTTAATCTTCGTCAAGAGAACATGTCAGTGGCAGAGTATGAACGAAAATTTGATCGCTTGTCCCACTTTGTCCCTCGACTAGTAGACACAGAAGAGAAGAAGGTGGAAAGGTTTATTTGGGGATTAAGAGAAGGCATTCGAGGCATTGTTACTGCTCTCCAACACAAAGAGTATGCCCTTACCCTCGAGTCGGCCTTACTCATGGAAGTAGATCTTGCTGCCAAAACCTCAACTTCTGAACGAGGATGCATGCCAAATGAAAAGAGGAAATTCGCCCAACAGGGCTTCCAATGCTCACAACAGCAAGCAAAAATTTCCCAAAGCACTCAAGGGGTACAGTCACCACAGAATAGTCAAACATTTACATATCCTAAGTGTAGAAATTGTGGAAAACACCATCAGGGATAATGTCTTCGGAACTTAGGGGTGTGTTTCAACTGTGGCCAGACAGGTCACTATACAAAGGCTTGCCCAAAGCTCATCAACCAAGTATCAATGGCCCAGACCACCCAGCCTACTAGTAACAAGGTTACCCAACAACAGCAAGGACGGGTGTTTGCTGTTACACGTCAAGAGGCAGAGGATCAAGATGCAGTTGTCACAGGTACATTACCTATCCTCGGGTATTATGCCTTCATTTTATTTGATTCGGGCTCTAGTCATTCATTCATCTCTACAACATTTGCACAACATGCTCAATTAACATCAAAGCCCTTAGGCTACATTCTATCCGTAGCTACTCCTGCCAGAGTATCTATGTTGGCCCACTCAGTAGTAGAAAACTTTGAATTATATCAGTATCAGGACATAAACTAGGGGTGACCCTTATCATCCTAGACATAAGTGATTTCAACATAATACTAGGTATGGACTGGTTAGCAGCAAACTATGCAAGCATAGATTGCCATAATAAAGAGGTCATATTCACCTTTCAAACAAGAACCAAGTTTAAGTTTAAGAGTTCTAATGCACCATCAGCCCCAAGAATAATTTCACCTTTAAAAACTAAACATTTGCTCAACCATGGGGCTTGGTCATATTTAGCAAGCGTAGTAGATTTACGAAACCAAAAGGATGAAATTAAGGCCATTCCTATAATAAGGGAATTTAAAGATGTATTCCCAGAAGAGTTACCAGGTTTACCACCTAGTCGAGAAATAGAATTTTGTATAGATCTAATTCTCAGAGCTGAACCAATATCTAAAGCACCATATAGAATGGCACCTGCGGAATTAAAAGAACTCAAAATACAGTTACAAGAATTGCTAGATAAGGGATTTATACGCCGTAACGTGTCTCCATGGGGAGCACCTATTTTTTTTATTAGGAAAAATGATGGATCAATGCGTTTATGTATAGATTATCGGGAGTTGAATAAGTTGACAAGAAAGAATAAGTATCCACTCCCACGCATTGATGACCTATTTGACCAATTACAAGGAGCCTCAATATTCTTCAAAATATACTTACGATCTCGATATCATTAACTACAAATCAAGGAGTCAGATATACCCAAGACTGCTTTTCGAACAAGATATGGGCATTATGAATTCGTTGTGATGCCCTTTGGATTGACGAATGCCCCCACAGCCTTCGTGGATTTGATGAATAGAATTTTTAAGGATCATCTTGATAACTTTGTGATCGTATTTATAGATGATATTTTAGTCTATTCCATATCAGAGGTAGAACATGAAAGAAAAACATCTTAGGGACGTTCTTTCCATAAAAGAAATGAAAAGTTGTATGCCAAATTCTCCAAGTGTGAGTTTTGGGTGCGACAAGTTGCCTACCTAGGGAATATTGAAAAGCAAGAAGGAATCTCAGTGGATCCTACTAAGATTGAAACGGTTATCAACTGGCCTCGCCCAGCAACAAGTCAGCGAGGTGCGAAGCTTCCTTGGATTAGCAGGATATTATAGACAATTTGTGAAGAATTTCTCAAGTATAGCATTACCCTTAACTAACCTTACTAAGAAGAATAATCCTTTTGTTTGGAACCAAGCATGTGAGCAAAGCTTCCAGGAACTAAAAGAAAAGTTGACCACAACCTCTATTCTCACCATACCTGACGAATCAGGGGGTTTAACTGTGTACAGTGACACATCGAAGAAGGGGCTTGGTTATGTATTGATGCAACACGGAAAGGTAATAGCATATGCTTCAAGACAACTAAAACCTTATGAACAAAATTATCCTGTTCATGACTTGGAGTTAGCTGCCGCAGTCTTTGCCTTAAAGATATGGAGACATTGCTTATATGAGGAAAAGATCCAAATTTATACAGATCATAAAAGCCTTAAGTTCTTCTTTACCCAAAAAGAGTTAAATATGAGGCAACGAAGATGGTTAGAATTAGTCAAAGACTATTACTGTGAGATCCTCTATCATCCAGGAAAAGCTAACATTGTTGCTGATGCTCTTAAGTAGAAAGTCAGCTCATACAGCAACTCTAAGTACCATCTCCAAACACATAATGGATGACCTGGAAAGAGCTGAGATCTCACTAATACCAGACACCTTCACAACTCGAATAGCACAGTTAATTGTAAGACCTGCATTAAGGCAAAGGATAGTTGAAGTATAACAAATAGATAAACACATAAACAAACAACTGTAGTAAGAAAATGGAGAAACCAATCAATTCTCTACAGCCCCAGACTCTGCACTCCTCTACCGTGGGCGTCTATGTGTACCAGATGATGAAGAAATCAAGAAAGAACTACTGAAGGAAGCTCATGAATCATGCTTTTCAATACATTCTGGGAGTACCAAAATGTATCGAGACTTGAAAGCACATTACTGGTGGTGTAACATGAAAAAGGATATAGCTGACTATGTAAGTAAATGTTTGTTTGTCAACAGGTGAAAGCTCTACGACAACAACCACAAGGACTTCTCCAGCCTCTAAATGTTCCAGAATGGAAATTGGAGCATATTTCTATGGACTTCATCTCAGGACTCCCGAAAACTGTTAAAGGCCACAACATGATTTGGGTGATTGTGGATCGACTCACCAAATCTCCCCACTTCCTACCCTACAAGATTACTCACACTATGGAAGCACTAGCTCAAATGTACTTAAAAGAAGTCATCCGGTTACATGGAGTCCCAATATCAATTGTTTCAGATCGAGACCCTCATTTTGTCCAAATTCTGGAAAAGTTTGCAGAAAGAAATGGGTACATAACTAAATTTCAGTGCAGCCTTCCATCCACAAACTGATGGCCAAACAGAACGAGTTAATCAAATCCTAGAGGACATGTTGAGGGCATGTGTTGTGGATTTTTACTGAAGCATGGGATTTGCAAATACACCTTATAGAATTTGCTTATAATAATAGTTATCAGGCGACGATTGGTATGGCTCCCTTCAAAGCCTTATATGGAAAGAAATGCAGATCCCCTATACACTGGGATGAAATCGGGGAGCGAACACTATTAGGACCTGAATTAGTGCAGCAAACATCAGAGTCAATTAAGCTAATTCGGGAAAGAATGCGAACAGCTCAAAGCAGACAGAAGAATTATGCTGATAACCGTCGAAACGAGCTGGAATTCAAAGTAGGAGATCACGTATTTCTAAAGGTAGCACCAATGAAAGGCATTTATGCGTTTCGAATGAAAAGGCAAGCTTAGCCCTCGCTTTATTGGACCCTTTGAAATATCAAAGCGTATTGGCCAAGTAGCTTATCGATTAGCATTACCACCCACCTTTTCTACAGTACATAATGTCTTTCATGTATCGATACTTCGGAAATACGTGTCTGACCCATCACATGTAGTAAATTATGAACCTTTACAAATAAGTGAAAACTTGGAATATGAGGAGACTCCGGTTTGCATCCTAGCAAGAGAGAAGAAGTCGCTTCGTAATCGGGAAATAAGTTTAGTGAAGGTTCTCTGGAGAAATCAGCAAGTAGAAGAAGCTACATGGGAGCGAGAAGAAGAGATGAAAGACAAATACCCTTATCTTTTTAAGAACCATGAAACTTCCGAGGACGAAAGTTCTTAAGGGGGAAAGAATGTAACGACCCAGATTTGTACGCATACAGGAAATTAAATGTCAAATATTAAGCAGGACAAAATTTTATTTAAAGGGGTGGAAATTTAGAAGGGGAAAACTAGGAAATTTATTCATTATCCAAAAATAATGAATAAGGGAACAGAATCAGGGAGGATTAATTAGAAGTTGGATGCTAGCTAATTCAGGAGACAACGGGCAGTAGATAACTTTTTGTTTGGGCACTGCTCATTGGAAGAATTGGAGGTGAATTAATTGCCCATATACTCTTAAAATTTGAAAGAGTTAAAAAGAGGAAGTGGAATCCACAAGCAGTGAAGGCAACCACGCGTGAAAACTAGCGAGATTGGAGAGAAAATTAAAGAGAGCGAGAGTGGAGAGAGCGAGATTGGAGAGAAAATTAGAGAGAGAGAGAGTAAAGAGAGCGAGATTCTCAGCGAGACAATGGGAGAGAGTGGGAGTGGGAGCAAGCGCGGAAGCGAGAGCGAATGCGGGAGCGGGAGCAGGAGCTAGAGCGAGAGTGGGAGCGAGAGCGAGACCAGCAAGAGCGAGAGTGAGAGCGAGAGTCGCGAGAGCCAAAACAGCGGGAAAGCTTGCGAAAGCGAGATTCTGAGAACAAAGAGAGCGAGATTTGGACAGAAGCATGGATTATGCGTTGAATTTGGCCACGATCTTATAGATTATACATAGAAAAACCCTAAAATTGAATACAAACAAAGAATGATGACGTACGGGCAAACGTTAGCCAAGATTAGGTGTCTTATTGAGAGGAATCCTTAAACCCTAAGTAATTTTAAAGAAGCCACCTGTAGGATGATTTGTCACACTGAGAAGAGCTGAAAACTACTATAAATAGGACCCTTTGCTGAAGATTTAACCCATTCTCAAACAAATCTCAGTAACAAAGAATCGTGTGAAAGAGTAAGTGTGAGTGAGGAAGTTCTGTGAGGCTAAAAGAGAAAAGCTCGGGTAAGGTGCTGCCCAAATTTCCTTCTAGTTAAAAAAGGGAAAGCTCTACTGATCAAATCATAAAGAATAATAAGGAATAACTAGATCACAGTAAGTAGTTTATCTCACCCTCTCTTTAAATGTTCTATGGTAGTGTACCTTTATTATGTTGCATGGTTATGTTAATTGTTATATTGCATTACATGTTTAGAACACGTTTCTCTACAAGGGACCCCATGCATTATGTTTGTTCACGATTACGTTAAAAGCAAGTTTTAATTAGGTGTAAGTTATGCTTCCAGTCTAATCTTACGTTTATGTTAATGGTTGATGTTGGATGCGACTCTGGCCCTACTGACTGCATGACCCGCTAATCATCAGATAGGTTAGTTTCCGCTTAAGTCCTCATCTTCCTATCAGGGCGGAGAAATTTATGCTTCCAAGGCTGGCAGGGCATGTATGGTTGCACCCCTCCAGGCCTAATCTTACGTTATGTTTATACTAGGAACTAGCAGGGTATGTATGGTTGCACCCGTCTAGTCCAATATTACGTTTATGCTAATGGTTGATGTTGGATGCGACTCTGGCCCTACTGACTGCATGATCCGCTAATCATCAGATGGGTTAGTTTTCGCTTAGGTCCTCATCTTCCTATCAGGGTGGAGAGATTTATGTCGGAAGCATAACCGACCACCACATGTTATTATACATTTTCGGTCCCAACCATATGTTTTCATGACATTGTAGAAGGGATGAGGAACCACTTACCTCGACCATCAATCTTATTACTCTCAATATAGATTGTAAACATAACGTTTAAGTGTTAGAACTTTGTTCAAAAACCTAAATCAACACCAAAAGATTTTCAACAAGAATATTCTGATCCAAAATCCATCATTAATCTTCAAAACACTAAATTAGTTCAAAACTACAAACAACATCCTTTCACAAGTCAAAGACTGATTTAACACACTTCAATTGAGTTCAATCTAGTCCGAAATGTGTTCAACCTGGCTAAAACTTAACGAAACACATAGAAATTTACCCTACCATTACAACGATGAGTTCTAAGAGTTTAAAAATACCATTCTAACACTTAAATCTAATTTGAAATAAGAATTAAAGCAACAATTCTTACCCAATCTTATTGAAAAGGCTCCAAATAATGTTGATTTAGGCTTATGGTATCCTAGAAATGTTGAATTTAATTTGGTAGGATATTCCGATGCGGATTTTGCGGGTAGTTTACTTGACCGTAAGAGTACTAGTGGGACTTGTCAATTTCTTGGTAGTTCCTTATTTTCTTGGTTTAGTAAAAAGCAAAATTCGGTTGCCTTATCCACTACCGAAGCGGAATATATTGCAGTTGCTAGTTGTGGTGCTCAAATTCTTTGGATGAAACAAACTCTTTGTGATTCTGGATTTAAGTTTGATAATGTTCCTATATTTTGTGATAATACTAGTGCTATTAATTTGACTAAAAATCCTATACATCATTCTAGGACTAAGCATATTGATATTAGGCAGCACTTTATTAAAGAGCATGTAGGCTCTGATAATCAATTAGATGATATTTTTATCAAGCCTTTGAATGAAGAAAACTTTTGCAAAAATAGGCTTGAGCTCGGTATTATTCGCTGTGATGCTTCTTGATTTTATAATTTTACTTGTTAAATCTTTTAGAAGGCATTTTGATAGGAGGAGATATGGAAAACATGTGTTAATATTCTTAGGGGGAGTTGTGCTAAATTTATGTTCATGTATTTAAGGGAAACATTTATGTAGTTCTAAATTTTTCTTAATTATTCTTTTTTATGATTCCACAGGGGGAGAAGTTTAAGAAAAATATGCTATAAATTTTTTATGATTTTGATTGTATTAATGTAACGACCGGATCCTTACATATTATGGTCCAACTGCTACGACATGCATGCTTAGACTTTTCTATTATGAGATGAGTTTTGATAAAAATCTCAAAAGAACATATCTAAGATTTTATAAATTAGGTAGAAAACTATATAAAAAGTTTATTTTACAAAACACTCGGATCCATAAAATACCAGCGTAGTGACACAAAAATGCATATGCCTATAATAGTGAGTTTGATGGTTGGCTATTTGAGCGACGTCCAGTTCTGCCACCTACCTGTGTCCTTACCTACAAAGTCTGTAAAAATAGGATGAGTATATAATATACCCAGTAAGTAGTTCTCACATAAGGTAGTGACCAAATGCACAGTCACATGCAACATGTCCTTAAACATATGATTGGGACCGAAAACATATAATAACATGTGGTGGTCGGTTATGCTTCTAACATAAATTTCTCCGCCCTGATAGGAAGATGAGGACTTAAGCGGAAACTAACCCATCTGATGATTAGCGAGTCATGCAGTCAGTAGGGCCAGAGTCACATCCAACATCAACCATTAGCATAAACGTAAGATTGGACTAGAGGGGTGCAACATACATACCCTGCTAGTCCCTAGCATAAACATAACGTAAGATTGGGCCTGGAGGGGTGCAACCATACATACCCTACCAGTCCTGGAAGCATAACCTACACCTAATTAAAACTTAATTTTAACATGATTGTGAACAAACATAATGCATGGGGTCCCTTGTAAAGAAAGTGTTCTAAACATGTAATGCAACATAACAATAACATAATCATGCAACATAATAAAGGTACACTACCATAGAACACTTAAAGAGAGGGTGAGATAAACTACTTACCTTGACTGTAATCTAGTTATTCCTTATTATTCTTTATGATTTGATCAGTAGAGCTTTCCCTTTTTAAACTAGAAGGAAATTTGGGCAGAAATTTGGGTAGCACCTTACCCGAGCTTTTCTCTTTTAACCTCACAGAATTTCCTCACTCACACTTACTCTTTCACACGATTCTTTGTTACTGAGATTTGTTTGAAAATGGGTTAAATCTTCAGGCAAATGGTCCTATTTATAGTAGTTTTCAGCTCTTCTCAGTGTGACAAATCATCCTACAGGTGGCTTCTTTAAAATTACTTAGGGTTTAAGGATTCCTCTCAATAAGACACTTAATCTTGGCTAACGTTTGCCCTTACGTCATCATTCTTTGTTTGTATTCAATTTTAGGGTTTTTCCATGTATAATCTATAAGATCATGGCCAAATACAATGCATAATTCGCGCTTCTGTCCAAATCTCGCTCACTCTGCTCTCAGAATCTTGCTCTCTCCAGTTTTCTCGCTAGGAATTCGTTCTCTCCACTCTCGCTCTCCCTGCTCTCAGAATCTCGCTCTCGCCAGCTTTCTCGCTAGGAATCTCACTCTTCAATTCTCTTCAATCTCGCTCTCTCTGTTTTCAGAATCTCGCTCTCTCAAGCTTTCTCGTTGGGAATCCCGCTCTCTCCACTCTCGCTCTCAAATTTTCTTTTCAGTCTCGCTTTCTCCAGCTTTATCGCTACAATTCTCGCTCTCTCCAATTTTTCCTTCAATCTCGCTCTCTCCAGGGATCTCGCTCTCTCTACTCTCGCCAACCTCAATCTCGCTAGCATCGCTCGTTGGGGTTTCTCGCTCTCCAATTCTCTCTTCGATCTCGCAGCTCTCTTCTCAGAATCTCGCTCTCTCCAGTTTTCTCGCTGGTGTGGCTCTCGCTCTCTCCCACTTTCTCGCTGCAAATCTTGCTTTCTCCAATTTTCTCTTCAATCTTGCTCTCTCCAGCTTTCTCGCTGGGTGGCTCTCGCTCTCTCCCACTTTCTCGCTGCAAATCTCGCTTTCTCCAATTTTCTCTTCAATCTCGCTCTCTCCAGGTTTCTTACTACAATTCTCACTCTCTCAAATTTTCCTTTAATCTCGCTCTCTCCAGCTTTCTTGTTACAATTCTCGCTCTCTCCAATTTTCCTTTAATCTCGCTCTCTCCAAGAATCTCGCTCTCTCTACTCTCGCTTTCTTCAATTTTCTCTTTAATCTCGCTCTCTCCAGGAATCTCGTTCTCTCCACTCTCGCTTTCTCCAATTTTCTCTCCAATCTCGCTCTCTCCATCTCTATCTCTCTCTCCAATTTTCTTTTATTTACTTATTTATTTATTTATTTATCATTAAATTAGGGTCTCGCTCTCTCCACCTTCGTTCTTTCCAATTTTCTTTTATTTTTATTTTTATTTATTTATTTATTTATTTATTATTATTATTATTATTATTATTATTATTATTATTATTATTATTATTATTATTATTATTATTATTGTTTCTCTACTTCCTAAATTAAGGTTAGGGTATTTATATTTATCATCCAATAAATTTCAATATTTAATTTTCTGTAGTGTATGCGTACAAATCTGGGTTGTTACAATTAATTAGGGGGAGAATTTATTTTTTTGAGTGAATTTCAAGAATGATCTTTATAGTGATATGTTGAATTTTATTATGTACTACATATGGTTTACATGTATTTCAAGCTATTTTCTTGAATAGTTTGTCATCATAAAAAAGGGGAGATTATTGGCTTTTTGGTTCTTAATCTCAAATTAATTAATCAATGTTTTGATGATAATAAACTCAATTTTTAATTACTGAAAATTTTAGTGTTTTAATATGTCCATAGCGTAAAGCTCGGAACAACGATTCCACACCTCTTGAATCACTCAAATCGGAGCTAAAACGAAGACGATATGACCTAAACAAGTCTATAGAGAAAATATCGTGGTGGATGACGTAGCATAACCAGACCATTTGCATGTAGACATGTGGCAGCATATTGGTTGAATGGTGGATCATTAAGAGATTAACATATGATGAACTTTTGATTTTTGGATTGATTTAAAAAAAATGAAATTTAAAAGAAATTTAAAAGGAAAATAAATTTAATATTATTTTATGTTTGTGTTTAACAGCTAGTTTTTTACACATGGTATGTTTTTTTATTTTTGGATTGACTTTAAAAAGAATGAATTTAAAAAGAAAATGAATTAAAAGAAAAATGAATTTAATATTATTTTATGTTTGTGTCTAACGGCTAGTTTTTGACACATGGTATGTTTTTTATTTTTATGGATTAATTTTAAAAAGAAAATGAATTTCAAAAGAAAAGGAATTTAATATTATATTTTGTTTGTATCTAACGACTAGTTTAGTTTAAAATCTCCACATTGATTTTTCTTTTCCAAAATCCAATGGTCCAAATTAATTGTGGTTTCTAAAACTTTTTTTCCTTTTCCATCTCTATATAAACCATCTTTCTCTCCAAATTTTGTATGAACAAATTTTACATTTCATAATCCTCCAAAACTCAAAAGTCTCCATTGTTGCTCTCTCTAAGCTCCCAATTTTTTTCTTTTCATCTTATTCTTGAGAGAGTGTTATTGTATTGTGAGGATAAATTTGTTGAGTGCTTAAACTTGTAAATCCACTCTAGTGAGAGTTGTATTGTGTTCTTCAAAAATTCCAACATTTGTAACGGTTTGATCCTAAATCGTGGAAAGGATCGGGTTTGCACTTAAACCCGTAAAAGGAGCGGTGGTGTAACTGTTGGGCTCTAATCCATGGAAAGAGTCGGAAAGATTTTATTCAAATTCCCAAGAGGCGCTTGGGGAGTGGAGTAGGTCGAGTTTGACCGAACCACTATAAAAATTACGGTGTCTTCTTCTCTAACTCTTTCCTTTTTATTTTTGCAATTAATTTAAGCAATTTATTGTATGCTTTAGTTTGTTCTTATTTATTTGCTAAAATTTGATAGAATTAAATTATCACACTATTTGTCATCTTATTTGTTGCATAAATTGAATTTTTCTTATTATTTATAAAAAGTGTATTAATTAGTTTAATTGGGTTAATTTAGAAAAAAAAAAAAGTTTAATTAAACCCTATTCAC
>NW_028325979.1:0-29036 GCF_027475165.1 Benincasa hispida | reverse complement strand
AGGGATAGGTTAAAGCCAAAGAGGCACCAGAAAAAAGCTTACCTAAGGTAGGGAAGCCAGATAATATTAAAAGATAGGCTAGGTCAAAACCTAAAAAGAAATAAATATAACGAAATATACTATGAAAACCTAAAGTAGAATTAGGAAAGGTTAGGAAAAAGAAATAAGGAATAATAAGTGGACATAAGAAAACATAAGAAAGGGAAAGTGAAAATAAAGAAATTATTATGTAATAACCTGAATAATGTCCATTGTAGGAAATGAATCCGAGCAGACAAGACTGGTGGTGGAATGACTCCGGAATGCAAGCTGGAGACGCGGCGCTAGCCTAGTGGAAAACCCTGAAAGATCTGAGAATAGTATAATCAATAATACTGAATATCCTATTACCTTGAACAATGCAAATTTAGTGGGATCCCGAACTAACATGGGATGTCCACAATGTGGTAAAAATCATAGCGGTCTGTGTCTGAAAGGGACCGGAATTTGCTATGGGTGTGGCAAGGTTGGCCATATCCGCAAAAATTGTTATACTTTTTAGAGAAAAACAAGAGAGATTCAGGAAAAATATCAACGAGAATTGGCCGGAGGTTTGAGTTCAGGAAGTAATAACATATTGCCTAAACTAACGGTGGGCCAAGAATGGGCGCGTGCAGCAAAGAAGGATATTCCTCGACGTATCGTGATTGAATTCGAGGAACAGCCCACTTATGACTCTAACAACGCGGAATCCTATAAATTTTGTATTTTCTGTAAGGAAATAGGACATGTGTTAAGATAGGTGTGTATGGAGAAATGAGAGGATGCGCCTTAACTTTGAAAACTTACGACTACCAGAGAGTGAGTAAACAAGTAACTATGTAGACTGAAGAAAACGACTAATGTAAATAGCAACAATGTTCATAAATAAAAATAGTACAACATATGTCTAATTTATATGTGAATGATTGTAGACAAAATGCTGAGAAGTGGAAAACGTAGAACCGGGTAACCCTTTGGGAATGAAAGTGAAAGTGCCTCAAGCCATCCAAAAGAAAAATCCAGGGAGGAAGAAAAAATGGATAAATTCACCCAAAGACTTCAAACAAGCTTAGAAAATATACAACCTGATTTCGAAAAGAAATATGGGATAGAACGATTAAAGGCATTGGGAGCCACAAACTTTGAAGGAACAAAGGATCCTGCAGATGCAAAAGCATGGATGAATCAAATAGAAAAATGTTTCGAGGTGTTGAGTTGTCCTGAAAACCGTAAGGTAAGTCTTGCCACATTCTTACTGCAAAAACAGGCAGAAAATTGGTGGAAGCTACTAAAGAATAGGAGGGGCGATCAAGAAGAAATATGTTGGGAGGAGTTTCAAAAAGCATTTTTCGAAAGATTCTATCCCCGATCATTCAGGGATATGAAACAAGATGAATTCCTACAGCTCATGCAGGGAAACATGACTGTAGCGGAGTATGAATTAAAGTATACGGAGTTATCCAAGTATGGTTTAAATATAGTGGTGGATGAAAAAGAATGTTGTCGGAGGTTTGAAACAGGATTAAGACAAGATATTCGAACTCCTGTTACAACAATTGCAGAATGGGGAGAATTTTCAAAACTAATAGAAGCCACGATGAGAGTAGAAAGAAGTTTAACGGCGAAAGAAGAAAGACCGGAAAGAGACTCATCAATGAGTCAGGGGTAGAGGGAAGAACCAAGAAATTTTACCCCCAGAGTAGAAGCAGAAGTGGATGGAAAAGAAGAGGAGTTACCAACACTAAAGCAGACCCTGAAAGGGAGAGCCAAATAAAGGAGTCAATGATGAACGTTAACCAAAAACCAAGATGCCCGATCTGTAATAAATATCACTGGGGAAGATGTTGGGAACAAACCCAAGAACGGTCACACACATGTTTTAAGTGTGGCAGACCAGGACACTTTAAACGAGAATGTCCTCAGTTGATGGATACTGGAAATGTACAACCACCAAACAACCCGGGAGGAAGATCAACGACGATTGTGGAAGGACGAACTATAGGAGGAAGAAAAGAGAAAACAGGAAAAATGACGTTGGAGAAACTATATGGACTAACTCAAGATAGGGAAGACAATATGTCGGTTATGGGAAAAGGGAAAGAGAAAGTTTTAGAAGACTAGAATAAAAGTCGTGGTATAATAAAATTGTATGAGGCAAACTATTAAATAAAATTTATGTTGTAAATTAAGTTTCGTTTAATTTTGAGGACGAAATTATTTTAAGGGGGTGGTAAATATAAGACCCTAACACTAAATCTAAAGTGGGAGGTTAAATAGAGAAGAAAAATCCTAAGTAAAGATATTAGAACAAAGGGTGGAAAACATTAAAATTATCCAAAAAGGTGACCAAAGGTCCAAACGCCTATGAAAGGCTTAAAACATGTGGGACACAAGAATGCATGGAGGATGGAAGCAAGAAGACTTGAAAAAAAATGGCTAAGGGTTGCATACAACCAACGCAAAGGCATACATAAGCTGTGCAGACATGGGGAGGAAGCATGCGTTGAGTGAGCATGCTAGGCGCACAACCCATGCGTCAAGGCCAAGCGCACAGGCCATGCGCCAAGTGCGCAGTCCATGCGTCGAGGACAAGCGCACAGGCCATGCATCAAGCGCGCAGCCCATGCGTCGATAGTGTATGTCGAGCACCCTGCCTATGCGTCAAACGGGCAAGCGGGCAAGCCATCCTATGTGTCGAAGTGCTGCCGAGTTTGCCGAGCAGCCATGCATTGATGCGCTACGGCGAAGTACGCCCATGCGGCGAGGCACGCCCATACGGTCGAGCATGCTTATGCGGCCAAGCACGCAAGCGCCTAAGCAGCATGCCCATGCGTCGATGGTCAGCACCGTGCATCCATGCTTAGTAGCCTGAGCAAGCATACCTAGCAAGCCATGCGTCGAGGGTGAGCGACCACCCTATGCGTTGGTGATGGCCGACTCATATGATGGCTAAGTGGGACTTTGATGAAGGAAAAGTGAGTTGCTATGCGTTAAGGATAAAAGGTAAGGCTAATTGATGAGAAACTTCAAGGGAAGATGCCAATGGTATACGAGCATAAGTCTTAAACAATTTAAATAAAGAAATATGTTAAGTATTTAGGTGATTTAGGTGGCAAAAGGAGGATCACATAAAGTTCTAGTAGGAGGTGAACAAAGGAGATTTCATGCAATTGAAGTCTTATCACCCCAAGCAGGAGGTGGGTGAAGGAGATTTCATGCAAAAAAGGAGATTTTGGCTGGCAAGCTGAGATGAGAGCAACTCAAGGCTAGGCTGGGTAGATTAAGTGTTGGCAGCTCCAAAGTGAGACAAATGAGAGTTGAGTTGTCACCATGGGGTGAGTTTGGAATGGCTATAAATAGAAGGGTTGGACAAGAGGAATTTATGCATACCATCACCTAAATCTTGTGTTGAGAGCATATTTATAGAGTTACGTTTGAGTTATTAGGCTGCCAAATTGATTGGAGATCAAAAGAAACAAAAGTTGCGTTGGTAAGGCATTGAGTCAGCCGGACGCATAGCCAACCCTCACCCTGCGCACACACCTCGCAGCGCTGCGTCCATCCGCACGCCTCGCTCGACGCATCCCGCACGCTAACCTAGTGTAGTTGCCTTCCCCATGCTATGCATCACGCCGAGTGCAATGCACGCCCAACGCGTCAACCCCCTGTGCAGCACAGCACGCCCACCCTACCTACTACCCAAACGCCTAGCTGCCTACCACGATCTAAATAACCTTTAAAGAGGCTAATTTGAGGATTTTGGCTAAATTGGAGTAGAGTAAGCTGGTAATTTCATTATATAATGATATTTTGGCTATTTTGAAATTATTTATTGATATAACAAGTATTAATTGAGGAATTTTCATTGATATGGAGGAATTCTCAGGAAGGTATCCTCAAGGTGAATTTTAGTGGAAAAACTTGCTTGCGGTGAGTGCTTACTTAGTTTTATGAGTTGATATGTGGATAAATGCATGTGTAAGTGCAAAATGCATGCTTATAACGTTATGTTGTTTGCCTTGATATTGTTTGTGAAATTTCTATGGAAACTGAGATTATACCTAGACTACATAAGTTAGTATGCTTAATAAAAGGTGCTTGATGGAAAAATATAGTCGGCCTCGGTCGGCGGGAAATAATAGTCGGTGACAACTGGCGGGAAATATAGTCAAGTTACCTAAGCATGACTAGCAGGAAAAGAATTGTCGATATGCACATTGGCGGGAAAAGTGGGTTATAGGAAAGTTTCTATAAAAAGTTGTTATTAATGTGTCCATGATATGAGCATGTCACGATAGCATGGAACTGGAGGATGATGATTGAATGAATGTACACATGATCATGCCTAAATTATATTGGAATTATGATTATGTGATTGACTTCCCAAAAATATGTTTTGCAAAGTGATTATTATTTTAAAAGCACCACTCACTGGGCTTAGTAGCTCACACTCTTCCAAATGTTCTTTTATACCCCCCCCCCCTAGATAGCAAAGCGGAACGTTCAGGAAGGAGTCTACAAACCACCATAACACCGGGACTTGGTAAGTTCTCATGGCAGGACTCGGATAATGTGATAAAAGAATATAGGAAATTGAACTATATGTATGAAAGTTAGATAGATTATTGTAAACATGTTAAAGTCTTTAAAAAATAAGGGGGGAAATGTTAAATTAAAATGTTGTCTTAGAATACTACTGGTGTATCCTCATGCTCCCTTCCAAGAGGAGGAAATGTTAAATTTTAAATGTTGTCTAAGAATACTAACTACTCGGTGTAAAGTAAACCCTCACGCTCCTTCCAAGTCTTGTGGGCTAAGGCTAGAGGGGGTGTGACAGAACCCCACCGCCTCCACCCGCACCCAGCCCGCCTCAGACAAAAGGTCCCTTATAGATAGATTTGCTACACTTTAACCTTTTTAGCCAATTTAATCCTATTAAAATGATTAAAAGATTAAATCCTTAGAGTTGCTAATCGTGTTAGAACCGTGATCTTAGGTCTATGTGATCCAAGTTTTAAACACTTTAAAACGGTGAATTAAACCTAGGTGAGTATGCATGTCTTTCTTGTTTCTTTTAGTTCTAATTTCTCTTTAACTTTTAAAAAGAAACAACTAAAACCATTGCGCACAACGTCATTTATAACATATATAAAGTAACCTATGTGTCATGCTTCATGCAATTTCGGTCATTACTATATATAACTTTTATATAACGCGTAACAACCAAGCAAACATGCTATCATTCACCCTTATACTATAATAGTTATAATATAAAGATGATGCATGTCAATACTTTTTATGCATGCATAAATATAACTCTTATATTATATGATGCATGAGCATGCTCTTACATAATTTAAATCATGCTTCTCTAAATTATAACAATTACAATAAAGAGATGATGCATGACCATTGCATAACCTAAGGTGGGATTTATTATATGTGCATACCATATGACATATAAAAAATATACATCGCATGTAATAAATAAAGGATTAATGGATCGGGATGAGCCTTTACAAAAAAACTGAAATGAAATAACCCTATCTATTACATTTTTCATCGAGCAAACCGGTTCACAGGCAAACCAGGTCTTGAACTGCCAGGAGGACCCCATCGTGTAGTAAACGCCATAGGTAGATGATCAACGCCATAGGTAGATGAAGGTCCAGCGCACACTAGATGATAGAAGCAAAATTAAACGATCGCATAGACGACTACGAGGCTGTGAAGCCTGATCGTCTATGCGATCGCTTAACGCGGCGACAGGTAAACGATTTACCTTGTGTTATTAGGCGATTTTTTAGTCAGTTACTAAGCGATGAAGTTTGCTAACCTAAACGATCGTCCAGTGTGCGCGCGCGCATTAAACGATACGCGAGCATCCCATTGTCTACACGACCCAATATTCTGCGATCGCATACCCGATCGTCGACACGATGCCATCAACCCTTGATCGCATATCCCATCATTTAACCGATGCGATCAACAGAGATTGCGTACCCCATCATCTGAACAATGCGATCAACAGCGATCTTGTACTCCATCGACTGCACGATACGATCAACCCTTGATCGTCTCCTTCCTCAAAGAACTGCAACGCTTGCTACGATCTTCTTCTTCGAACTACTCAAAACTTCAAACAAACTTTGAATACAGACTCCATAACAATTATTAATGTCCAAAAAACGTAGGGGCCTTTACAAACAACTGCAAATAAAAGATTTAAAACAAACTGAGGCTATCGACGAAAACATCCATTAATTCGCACATCCACAACAATTTAACAATTAAACAGTGTAGAAATGCACCCACCAAGAACGTAAATGTCATTTCGTTGCAACATATGAAATCAGAGTACCAGAACCTGGCCCTGATACCAATTGAAGGATCTTTTACTGAAGAATTCCATGAACGCGTTCGAATCACTCCAATTTCACAGTGACCGAAATACATCAAATACGTTCAAACGCACAGTTATGCAAACAAATGGTAATTATCGGCATGCTATGAATAAGAAATTAAAAGGGAGTGAGTTGCCATACCAGTTGAAGACGATCTTCAAACTTCAGAACTCAACGCAGCGGAAACATCTACTCGATCAACCAATATCTAGCAGATGCATCGACTGCAGCAGCACGAACAACCGCAAACTCACAAACACAATGGGGATGACACCACCAGAAAAGAGCCCCAGGTATTCTCGGAGTGAGAACCCAAAGCATGGTCTTTAGTGAGTTTGGTAGAGGAAGGAGGAAGAACAGATCGTGTAAGCGATAAGCAAGTGGGAGGGAATAAGAAGCTATTGTATAGCAAGATGCTTATTGTTTAGGAGAAACTACATGATCGTGTAGATTTTACTGAACGATCATTTAGGAAAAGATATACGATCGTTTAGCAAACACGACACACTATACGATCGTTTAAGGAAGCTATCTGATCGTTTAGGAACTAGCGTGCGATCATTTAGGCACGAGGTGGACGATCATTTAAGTGCAGAGCGACTATCGTATAGGCTCTCGAGATTAAGCGATCGATTACGATTTTAGACCAACGCGCTCTTCAATCTTTTTCCGAATGAACTACCAAACCATTCAAAATGAAACAAATTTCATTTTTTATTCACCGGTTATAATAACCGACGCTATTCCCACTTACGCACATCCAAGCGCTATTTTGGGTTAATTATCATATAATTAACCAACTAAACTATTAATAAATATAATCATATTATATTTTTACCCTATAGTTTGATAGTACATATCTGCTATAGTAATTTCTCCTTTACTTGATATAAATCATATTTATATCTAATTTCCTCCAAAATAATGTATCTCAGACATTTAGCCAATTGTATCATATATAACTAACTAGTTCAATTATATCATATACAATCGATCTTCCTCTTGTCAATTTGAACATTTTAAATTAACCCAAACACTAATTCTCGACTTTATCCAAACTACCCAGGGGACCTAATGGACCTGTGGCTCGAAGCTCCAACGATCAGTGAATAGCTGACTAAACTCTTTAGCCACGAGATCCACCATCCGTTAAGTATCAGACATTCCACTAAAGACCAACAACTGAACTCTTCTTACCACAGATATATTTTTGTGTCCATCGGATATAACCAATCATGAGTACGATGACCCTTCACAGATGCTTGTTAGTACAGTTAGGCCAAATTACCGTTTTGCCCTTATGGTTACATCTCACTCCTTAAGTGCCACTGATTCCTCTAATGAACAATACAACATAGTCCAACTATGTGTGAACACCTCTCGGGCCAAGAGAAGGTGTGTGGCGCCACATCGTTCAAGCCCTGGAATCAGCCCTTAAGGGAGCTATCTATCTACTTACTCCTGTCTCGGGGAAGGAGTGAATTCCATCTTGTGTAGCTGAGTTCCCAGCTCCCAAATCAGACGAATCTCCAAAATGGTAGGTTTTAATCGGCGACCTAGCCACTTGCACCCATACAAATCAAAGAACCGCCCTCGATGGTAGGAGTTCCCAACTCACTTAGGATTAAGGTCATGTTACCTATGGTCATCCTAGTGAAGTGAAGTCTCTATCATGTACAGTGTTATATAACGAGACATTAACACTTTGTGGTCTGGTCTTATACAAACTCTTTGTATAGGACACCTCCGCTTGCATGTCCCCAACATAAATGATCAGGATCAGACCATCTGTGACAAGTCACAACACTTTTGACAATTCCACAAAGCGGACCACATCCATAGCGTTACCAGGATAAGGTTTCCCTCCTATATCCATATACTACAGATCATTTTGGTTATCTCTCAAGACATGATCCACTTTTATGTCACCACATACATGCTTGAGTCACATAAAGATAACTAGGGATTTTATGTTTATTGGTTTGTGGTAAAGCAAATAAAACAAGCAACTGAGCAAAATACAAGATGTGAAGTAAATATCATATACTATACAACACAAGCGTATGTACAAACTGTTTACAAACTATAGGACATGAGACTTTAAGGCATCAACCCCAACAGAGATGACTTGCCGAATTCCAACACGCATAGTCATCTCACCAGTCCTGAGTTACTGCCAGAAAATAATTCCCTAAAAAGAAGAACAAACATGATTAGTGGTGTCTGAATCAATTTCCAGGCAAAATCATCATTCTCCACGAAGCAAGTTTTTAGTACTAGTAAATCATATTTACCTTGTTTAGCTTTTCTCTTTTCTGCCAAATACTTGAGACAATTCCTCTTCTAATGTCCCTCCTAGTTGTAATGGAAGCAAATTCCCTTGGCAATCTTGGCCTTTCTGCCCCTCTAGGCCACAACAGAGTAATCTTTCCCCTAACCTCCATTCTTTTTCTTCCATTTTTTGGTACTGGAAGAAAAAGGTACAAACTTCGTTTTAGAGGTCGAATGTTTATGGAATTTCTTTGTGGAAGTGGCAACATTTACCTTTCCCTTTTACTTCTTGACTTTCATCGATGATTGATAAGTTTGTAACTCATTAAGAAGGGTGGTCAGGTTGTAGTCTACCTTGTTCATAACAATGTTACTACGAAACTGAAGGAAACTCTTAGGCTGATCTCCTTAGCAACTCTTGCTCTTCGATTGACATGGACTTACGACTCAATTACATAAATAAAATGCTCAAAAAATGGGTCCTTACATCGATCTCATCAGTGCAAAACTATAATCTAAATGCCAAAATTCAAAATTGCCTAAAACTCATATATCAAATGCACAGAAAGCTACCCACCTCTTCTCTGTTAATCCAAAACAAAAATCAAAAGCATGATTTGGCTCTTATACCAATTGAAGGAATCAAATTCCTCAGCAGAAGCGCGTGAAAGCACGTGTTTTCAAAATTCGTTTTGGGAAATCGTGAAAACAAGAACCATATAAAATAGTACACGATAAACATACATATAGATAAGCATGCTGTTACAGGAGAAGAGGAACATACCCTTGAATACAATCTTCAATGCTTTCCTCTAGAACAAACTCCCATGTCACAAACTCTTCGTACAGTGAAAATCTTCCTTGAACTCGAAGCTCCTTCCAAAAACACGAACAATCACCAAGACACCACCACAGGGCCTTCCACGCTATTCTCAGTACAAGGAATAGGATTGTGAGATCCTTCTTGATTTGGAGATCAAATAGAAGAAATCAAAGAGATTTTTTAGAGTTTTTTTTTCTGTTGAGAGAATTATTGTTCTGTAACTTTTTTTTACAAATCGATTGAGAGAAATGATGTATGGAGATGGAGTTATAATTCCTCTCCATTATGCGTACTCTAATTTTTATATTATTTAAATAATATACTAATTCTAATTTAATATATATTTAAATAATAATATTAATTAAGTAATAATTAAATATCAGACATTTAATTTAATTTGAATCATATTCAAATAACATTCTCTCATATATAACCTATGGTTTTAATGAATCTCATTCCAAATAACCATAAGCCACTAGTTATACCCATAAAAATAAAACATAAAATAACTACATCAATAAAAACTAGTCTCAACACACACAACAGATAAAATATAATATATATCTATATCTATTTGGGTCTAAGTTAACTTTAGACTTCATTTTAATCACGCTCACCAAGACAAATGAGATTAAGTTAAATAATGAATCTCATTCATTATGACCTATAGTAATTATATGAGTCCCATTCATACAATTAATATTTGAATCTCATTTAAATATATTACTCTCATATAATAAAGTATAATTTTGAATCTCATTCAAAATTAACTTTATTCTATAATGTGTCTATATACATTATATTTATTGAATCTTATTCAAATATTTATCTCTCTCGTATATAGTACTAATTATAAAACAACTATATATTATAATGTAACATATATTAATCACATTAATATAAAATATACCTTTATTTCCTTTAAATAATTTGAACAATTCAAATTATTCCAAACCCATTTATTTCTTGTTTTATCCTTATTGAGCTAGTAAGGGGACCTGATGGATCTACAGATTAGAAGCTCTAATGATATAAGATTAACTAATTAAACTCTTTAATTATATTAATCAACATTCATTAACTGCATGTCACTCCACTAAAGACCCACAACCACATTCTTCACCCTGTAGATATATTTTTGTGTCCATGGATATAACCAATCAACAGTAAGTCGACTCTTCACGAATCACTCGTAATCAAATCATCGTATTACCCTTATAATTACATCTAACTTCTTAAGCCTCACTGATTCTCTAATGAACAACCTGTTTATGGTTCTACAGAAAGGGAAAGGTCCCATTGTTCAAGACCTAGAGTCAGTACTTAAGGGAGCAATTCATGTACTTACTATGTTCTATTGTTCAAGACCTAGAGTCAATACTTAAGGGACCAATTCATGTACTTACTCTGAAGATGGGAAGGAGTGAATTTCATCTCGTGTAGCTATGTTCCCAACTTCCTATTCGGACAAATCTCCAAATGGTAGGCTTATTGACTCGGTGAATCTGACTACTCTCACCCATACAGATCAAATGACTGCCCTCATAAAAAAGTTCATAACTCATTTAGGATTAAGGTTGAGTCACCTATGGTCATTCTATGAAATGTCAATCTCTCTAGTTAATGGTGTTATAAAGAGAGATTAATCATTTCATGGTCCAATCTTATACAAACTCTTTGTATAGGATATCCTCACTCGCATGTCTGCACATGAATGATTAGGATCAAATCATTTGTAACACTTTACAACTTTTGTGACAATTACAAAATGAGTCGTATCCGTAGTGTCACCAGGATAAGACACCTAACCTTATCCATATACTACAGACCATTTAGGTCATTACTTAAACATGATCAATAAAGTCACCATGATAATTGCATATATAAAACAATTAACCATTATTTCAAATAACACATAACTATGAGGCTTTAGGGCATCCATCCCAACAATCAAGACTATGCCTAACATTATGCTTCTTAACTTGGTTTCAAGAAATTTGTAATCAATTAAGCTTGCATGAGAAAAGATTATTGTTGAAAGATAATAATTCAAAAAGTGGTTTCTAGACTTAAACATGTCATCGATATAATATTCCATAGAAATCTTTGCATGACTTAATGAAGTAATTAAGGAAATCAACACCCTCGAGCTCCTTTGTGTCTTGAATTTCAATCACTATTATACTTTTGTTTCTTTTTGTTTTGAAAAGTTACACATTTAGTTTCCAATCCTTAAATAAAATCCAAACAATTCTAGAATAAATAAATTTAATTCGGGTATTTGATCTCCAGAGGATGATATATATTTTCTTAGGTCGTTTATATTTATATATAACTATAGTAAAAATTTTAACTAAAATTGATTAGAAAAAGTGACATTAGATAGATCAAAATTTAAAAAAGGTGACAAATTTTTGGAAAAGATGAAATCCTTGATTGAAAAAATGCATATGAATCATAATCATAAACTATAAATTTGACAAAACACCATTTTTACAATTATTTACTCTAATATTTACAATTATGTAAGTTTAGAATTTGCATGGTAAGTTTAAATATTTTGGAGTCTTGTTGTACATAGACTACATACCATGAACTAGATGTATATGAGTTTTGGAAACATGGTGTTAGGGAAGAAAATAAAGATGGAAAAGGCAAAGGGAAGGTGGAAGAATAATTGAAAATGAGTCATCACATTATGTTGAGAATTTGTTAGAATTATTCCTCTCCACCAACCAAAGCAAGCCATGTGTAATTATTCTTTTATTCTTTTGTATTATTGTGTAATCACAATGAAGGACAATGTGTATATAAGGAAATAGGCTGTAATTACCAAATACAACATTGAATACAAAGAAAGGTAAGCAAAAAGGCATTCCTAAAATACAAAACTCCTTATTCTTTAACTTGGTATTAGAGCTGCCATGGCCAACACCACACTCGTTGGAAGCTCCTCCACCATCGAACCTGTGAAGTTTAGCACTCCACCGCTGAATCAGCTCACCACCACAAAGCTAGAACGCGACAACTTCATGTTGTGGAAGACGCTCGCGCTGCCCATCCTGCGAAGCTATAAGCTCGAAGGACACCTCTTAGGGCAAATCCTTTGTCCACCGATGTTTGTCCAAACCACCTTAGAAGCAACCTCCAGCTCTCAAGCGATTAGTGATGAAAGAGTAAGCTCATCAATTGAATGATGCCTAAATCCTCAATATGAAGCATGGCTGGCCGTCAATCAACTCTTGCTAGGATGGCTATACAACTCGATGGCTCCAGATGTAGCCATCCAACTCATGGGGTACGAGAATGCAAAAGAACTGTGGGATTCCATCTAAGAACTGTTGGGAGTTCAATTCCAAGCTGAAGAAGATTACCTAAGACAGGTGTTCCAACAGACAAGGAAAGAGAGTCAGAAAATGAGTGAGTATCTGAAGTTGATGAAGCTGCACTCCAACAACCTTGCACAGATAGGAAACCCTGTGTCGACAAGAGCACTGATCTCACAAGTTCATCTTGGCCTTGATGAAGAATACAACCCAGTAGTCGTGGGCATCCAAGGAAAACCAGGTATTTCTTGGTTAGATATGTAATCCGAACTTCTTTCATATGAAAAATGCTTGGAACATTAAAACTCTATCAAAATGCATAGCTCCTTTGCCCATAATCCTTCTGTCAATATAGCTTTCAACAGACACACAAATGGAGGGAAATCATAGTTTAATGCCTCATTCAACGAGAATCAACAAGGCAACAGCTCTAAAGCAGTAGTTCAAACCACAATCCGTTCAATGGACAAAGTGGAGGCCGCGGTCGAGGAAGAGGACGAAACAACAACTCAAATAGACCGATATGTCAAGTCTGTGGGAAGTATGGTCACTCAGCCCTGGTATGCTATCATCAATTTGATAAAGAGTACTCCCAAAATGTCACACCCCGCTCCAGACTACCCTCTTAATCTGGATGGAGTGGTGACTGCAGTAGTTACCAACCCTTTTGCTAGCACTTACTTCCTATTTTAACCTGTTGAATTTGCTCAAACCCTGAATACGTACATTTCATCAATATACTAAACAAATTAACTCAGAACTTAACACATTTACATTATAGGGTTTTATAACATTTCATACATGAATATCACAACTTAATGAGCCTCATCTAGGATACTAGTCTCTATTTGACAGACACATGTGTACTAACTAATTCAGGTCTTCAATTAAGCTTCCTTCAACCCGACTCTTTAAGTGGCAGAGCAGCAGAGAAGTCTTTTGGGAACTGACCGCTACCTAAAAGAAAAATATTTGAAAACATGAGCTAGAAGCCCAGTGAGTGACTAACATTTAAATCATAATTTTCATACATAAATTTGATATTAAGACTGGAAGTTTTAACTGAAAACATAAACTTGGCAACTATTATTCATGTCATCATCAACATCACATAGCACTTTTCTTACTTTGTTAGACTATGCCTTAGTCCATTTTTCTAGAGTGGCCCTTTTGCTCACTCCTTATCATTCTATACCTCATTACTACTTAACTGGAAAGGAACCCTTTTGTTCACTTCCTAAAAACATATTTGCATCCTTAGTTAAGAGAGAACCTTTACTCAATTTCCCAACATCAATCCATAGCTAATGTGGAGTGATCTTGACACTACCAATAACAACTTTTCTTACATTCATGTGATTTTAGTTTAAGTACCGTCATACCTTGGGTACTACTGCTCAGATACCTTCTCCGTGTACTTCAGTATCGAGCTATTCACATTCTAAGACAAAGCTTCAGTACCTTCTCCGTGTACTTTAGTACTGAGCTGCTCGGATACCTTCTCCGTGTACTTCAGTATCGAGCTATTCACATTCTAAGACAAAGCTTCAGTACCTTCTTCGTGTACTTCAGTACTGAGCTATTCATACTCAACTTATATATTCTTATCTCTTAATGACTTAGTTGCCCAAAAACATTCTATACTAATGCATCCTCATGGTCATTGAAAAGCATAGCACAAGTATAACATTAATGTGTGATGCATTGCTTGGTAACTATTTGAGAATGGTTTTCATAAATAGATTTTAGTAAACATGCATTGCTAAACATTCATAAGCATTAGCAATTTACTTAAAACATTTAAAGCATTTAGAGTCACTCACAGTCTTTGGCAATCCTCTTCATGTATATGCTTACTGTGCGTTGAACACTTAGCCAAATTCTTAGGCCTTAACTTGACTAGGCAACAACTTCATTACCATGCATCCATGCCTTGCGTTAGGCATTCAAGCCTCTTATGTGACCAAGCCTTCAGCTCACGCCTATTCCCCATCGAATGGCCCATTGCATAGTAACTTTTGCACCCATCGTTTAGCTCATGCGCCCCTCTTGTGGCACATCAACGCATGCCCCATGTGTTCATCTAGTTGCGCCCATCGTTCTGCTCATGTGCCCATCTTGTGGCACATCAACGCATGCCCCATCCGTTCATCCGGTTGCGCCCATAAACTCCAACGCAACCTTGCACTTAAGGCTTCAATATACGTTGCATAGTCTAATGCTTTTCAGCCCGTCCTTGCACCAATTCAACCTCAACGCATGCGCTCAACATCATCGTCAAGCCCTTAAAGCTGCTTGCTTGTTCAACCCAAGCAGCTACCTGCTTGCTCAAAATTCCAGATTTAACTTTCAATTTTAATAACTAATTTTCCAGGCCTTTTCTCAAGAAATTTCCTTCTACAAACCTTCTCTAAAATTTCTTAGCAAGCTTAAATTAAAATTTTAGCTCAGAATTCCTCGTGGTTGTGTCGGAATCCTCAGATCATCAAGACTAACCCAACTTACTCGAGAATTCGACTTCCAGCCGGATTCTTCATACTCCAGCTCGATTCCACTAGAATCTCCCTCCGACATTTGAACCTCAGCAACTAGACATACTCAGGGTTTGAATGGCTCTAAAATTACTTCATTTCCATGAGCGAACTTCTCCTAACCTCTGTTTGAAGTTGAGCTTCCCCTTTTTAAACTAACAGCGGTATGTTCTCCTTTTAACATCAAGCCGCCACCTCATCCTTAAAGGATAATATCAAACCTGTGTATGACAACTGGCTTAGCTGATCAATCACCAAGATGATCTTTCCCTCTTGGTTAGCGACGCAAGGGTCAGCTCCCAAGCCAACGCTTGCAACCACATGGCTGCATACCTCCTTCTCAACGCATCGCCCAGTCTGGCTAACATATAGCTCACTTAGAGGCTATTATGTCCCTCCTTTGGTTGCATACTTCTAAGCCAACACATGTCCTAGCCCACGCATAGCTGTCTTATCATATCAACCATGCATTAAGCCTTCCTTGTTTCATAGCATAACTTTAGCGTGCATCACATACTCAATCGTCTAGCTCATCGTCTAGTACTGTTGCCACATAGCACCATCACATAGCATTGTTGCATAACACCATCGCGTAGCGTTGCCGCATACCATCGCGTAGTATTACCGCACACTATAGGGTAGCATTGCCACACACCATCGGGTAGCATTGTCGCATACCATCACATAACATTGCTCCTTTTACTACCCGATCAACCAGCGCGCGCAACTCCAACGGCCAACGCCTATGTCCGTGCAACTTGAGGTTGTTGCATGCTTTGCCAACCTCTCACGACATAGGCTGCCGCATGCCTTATCAACGCATCATGCCTTTCAACTCATGCGTTCATCCTTAGTACCAACGCATAGTCTGTCCTTGCTTTTAACACTTAGCCTCCACAAGCCTTAGTTGCTACACACGCAACCTCATGCGTCCACACTTCTCCATCAATGCATGCCTACACTTTGCTTCCATACTTAGCCAATTTTCACTTGTTATATTATCTAAAACTCACCCAACTAAGTATTTCTAACACTTAGAATTTTCTTCCTCCATCTTCCTACTTTCTTTACCTCCTTTCATAATTTTACTTAACATGTTTGTTACTCATTTTTGTAGGAAAAATAGACAACGGACAAGGTAGAGGAAATCATGGGTTGATTGGCCCCTGCAACAATGCTACAGCTGTGTACACAGCTTCACAAACCTCCAACCCTTTCATGGCCACACCGGAGACAATAGCTGATCCAAATTGGTGCATCGACAGTGGAGCTACAAACCATGTAACACCCAACTACAACAACATCAACAATCCAACCGAGTATTAGGTAATGAATTGGTCATTGTAGGTAATGGTGAAAAACTACATATCTCTCATATTGGTCAATCTTATTTATCTGATGGAAGAAATGAGTTTATACTAAATGATGTCCTATGTGTACCTAACATTGCAAAGAGTTTGATTAGTATATCCAAGCTAGCTCATGACAATAATGTGATTGTTGAATTTTAGATTGACTGTTGTATCATCAAGGACAAGGCTACGGGCAAAACATTGTTGAAAAGGGAGCTTGACAAAGGACTATACCGCCTACAAGGAACTGAAGTACTGAAAGACACTGCAAAGAGAAGAGGACCTGCTCTGTAAAAAAATAAACACCCGACTGCACTAGTTCTATCAGGAATTAGGATAAATATAGTTGAGTCAAGAGTTGTCTAGCACAAAAGATTAGGATATCCGTTGACTAAGACATTAGATTATATCATTAGAGAATGTAATTTAACTTTCAAATCTAATGAAGGAAATGAATTTTGTGACTCATGTTAATTAGGAAAAGCAAGTGCTCTACCATTTCCAAACTCTCAATCTCGAGCATCAAACAAGTTTGACTTAATACATACAGATGTACAGGGACCAACCCCTATTGAATCTACTGATGGATACCGGTACTATATACTGTTTTTGGATGACCACAGTAGATATGTGTGGATATACCCTATGAAACAGAAGAGTAAGACATTGTCTGCGTTTAATCACTTTACACAATTAATCCATACTCAATTCAAATCAGGGATCAAAATTCTCTAGTTAGACAATGGTATAGAGTATGATTGAATTCATCGTCTCTGTGAGACAAAAGGCATCTTAATCAGAAAATCATGCCCATATACCTCTGCACAAAATGGCAGAGCTAAGCGCAAACATCGACATATAGTCGAAACGGGCCTCATGCTGCTTGCACAAGCATCCATGCCTCTGTCCTTTTGGTGGGAGGCATTATCAACAGCAGCTTATCTTATAAATGGAATGCCTACAACCATGCTATAAGGTAAATCACCCGTCAATGCAATGTTTGGTTCTAACCTTGATTTTTTCAATCTTAGGACATTCAGATGTGCTTGTTTTCCTACCTAAGGCCATACCACAGTCAGAAATTCCAATTACACTCGGAGAAATGTGTGTACATTGGTCCCAACTTACACCACAAGGGGTACAAATGTTTGAGTCCATCGGGTCGAATATATACTAGCAGACATGTGAAGTTTAATGAGAACGACTTCTCTTTAGCATCCCAATCGTGTACCACGATCACCTAGGCAATAGACACAATGATCGCTAAGCCCCCATCTCTTAGCAAATTCGCCCAGAAGACAGGTTCAACAATCACTGAGCCCTTATCGCTCAGCAAATTCGCCCAAACGACAAAAAAAATGATCGCCAAACTCCCATTGTTTAGAATGATCGCCCAGACGACTGATCAAACGATCACTGAGTCACCATCGCTCAGAACGATTGCCTAGACAACAGACAACATGATCGTTCAACTTTCATCTTTTAGAACGATCGCCCAGATGACTCACAACACGATCGTTCAGCTCCCATCGTTCAGAACGATCGCCCATACGACAGACAACACGATTGTTTAGTCTCCATCGTTTAGAATGATCGCCCAGGCAAAAGACACAATGATCGCTGAGATTCCATCACCTAGAAAAATCGGTGAAACTTCATCGTTCAGAACAATCACCATAACGAAGAACCCCACGATCGCTGAGCTTCCATCGTCTTGCAAGATTGCCCAGGCGATAGCCCCCACAATAGCTGTGTCCTTAGTCCCAAGCCTTCAAATAATACTCAATAATCTGCCTCAGTCACAGTCATTCCCACAAATGATTCTTACACCTCCATCCGCTCCCGACCACGCTCCAACCACCATAAACCAAACATCCTTTCCAGGCTATGCACCTTACCACAGTCCAAATCAATCTCCATCGATGAGCTCTACTCATCACTCACCATTTCCCCTTACTCAAACTAGGCTGGTCCAACATGACAGCCTCAATATACTATATATACTATATCCTATTGATAACCCGTCCTTTACCACCTCGCCAAAACCTGCCATCTTCTCCCGCCCCTCACCAGTTCCCACTCACCCCATGATAACCAGAGCTAAAGCTGGCATATTTAAACCCTAAGCCTGGATAACAAGCAAAGCTACTGATTGGTCTCAAACAGAGCCCACAAGAATCACAGCTGCACTTGCAACTCCTTAGTGGAAGAAAGCTATGGATGAGAAATACTGAACTCTAATAAAGAACAAGACATGGACATTGGTTCCACCATCTCTATCACACAATATAGTTGGAAACAAGTGGATATTTCAATCCAAGAGAAACATGGATGGCTCAATACAATGGTATAAGGCCCGACTGGTTGCGAAGGGCTTTCATCAACATCATGGTTGGAATTCTTTGAGACGTTCAGCCCTGTCGTGAAGTCTTCCACAATCCGAGTAGTAATCAATGTTGCTGTGTCACAAGGTTGGTCCCTCAGACAACTTGACTTCAACAATACATTCTTAAATGGAAAACTCGTTGAGGATGTATATATGTGCCAACCACTGGGGTATGTCAATGCTCAATATTCGAACCATGTATGCAAACTTGATAAGGCTATTTATGGCCTAAAACAAGCTCCACGAGCATGGAATACTGCCTTCAGCTTTATCCTAACAAAGTTTTGGGATTTCATCAGTCTCGATCGAACACCTCACTCTTTATCTACCGAACAATGGGCTCAATAATTTATCTACTTTTTTATGTCGATGACATCATTATCACAGGTAAAAATTCTAAATTAACAGAGCAACTCATTGAAACTCTTGATGTTCAATTTGCACTTAAGGATCTGGGACAACTTCGGTATTTCCTGGGAATACAAGTTCATTATCTAGAATCTGGTCTTCTGATAAATTAGTCCAAGTATGTGGATGATCTACTGCACAAGCTGCAAATGACTAATGTGAAACCAATGCCCTCACCAAGTGTGCAAGGTAGGAAAAGTATCGAAGACCGATGGGCAGCCCATCTTTGATCCTTATATATATCGCAGCACTATAGGCGCCCTTCAGTACCTAACACACACACAGCCAGACATTACCTATGCAGTCAACCAACTGAGTCAATTCCTTCAAACACCAACTGATGCACATTGGCAAGCAACTAAGAGAGTACTTCGGTATGTCAGCGGCACGAACCTAACCGTCTCTGCCTACTCAAATTCTTATTGGACCTCCAATCTCGATGATAAAAAATCGGTTGCTGCCTACTGCACATTTGTAGGGAATAACATTGTCTCATGGTCCTAAAAAAAGAAAACGATCGTTGCACAGTCGAGTATAGAATCTGAGTACATGGCACTAGCTCATGCTACATTCGAAGTCCTCTGGCTTCAACAACTACATAGTGAGATGGAATTAAAATAAAAAACTCGACCGACCATATGGTGCAACAATCTGGGGGCAGGGGCCTTAGCTGCAAATGGTGACGGGAAATTGGAAGTCAAATTATTCAACAACTAAAATCCCTTAGACGCGGTATGCGATGCATGTTCTTAAGATATGCGTTGATAGTCATGCATCGATGGTCATGCATTGGAATGATTATGCATTAACAAATGTATGCAATTACCATGCGTCCTGTCACAAGTTTTCTTGCGTTCACGCCAAGTATAACACAAACGCAAGTTTCTCGGGTGATCTGAGCTCGAACTCAGGGACTTGTAGCAAAATGAATGCGGTAATGTGCATGTGGCAGTTTAAATAAAAGAATGATGGAGGGGTTTCTATATTAACACTACTCCTACTCCTAGCTAACATACAATGCAATGAGAATGCATGAGAGGTAGAGATATGACAACACTTGACATGAAACAAATGAATGGGAAAATAGATAAAATGCGGAGATATTTTCATTGCAACCCTTCAGAGTGACAGCAAGGGTAACCTTAGCCAATGCAAGCCATGTGATCATGCTACACACACTAAAAGCCTAAATCTAGGACGTATGCGGTGGGTATGCATAGTGTCGAGATGACTGCATACAACCACCATATCCTACTTCCTGGATGCATGAAATATCCCATCCGTAGGGTGCATATGCTATGTGAAAGCAAACATAGCTTATCTCTAAGATCCCCATTCTTGCCTATGTGTTCCAATCCGCTCTCCCGAGTCTTAGATTTGGGTTTTAGACTACTCTCCCAAGTATGCCTAAATGATGAATGATGCGCTCATAGGACAAGGTAACCGCATGAACTTGGCTGACCTAAGATTGTTCCTATCCCTAGTGAATAATGACTTACATTGCTTAATGCGACCAACCACTTACCCTCCCGGGCAGTTGGTTGTTGTTGACTTTACTCCTAGACAAGTAATGCGTTAGCCTATAGACAGGTGTTGCCGCAGCTTCACACTAAGAAAATAAGGTTTTCTCACATACTCGCACAATGCACACCTCTTGGTGGTTTGCTACATGCTTTATATCCCTAATCCACATGACTAAGTATGCGATACTCAAGCAATCTCACTAAGTGTTGCAATGAAAGTAAAGATGCTAAGCAAAGATGATGGAGATGGAGCCGAAGAAAACAGAGAAATGCATTGAAAACAAATTGTATTAATTCCTTAATCACAAAATGTATACAATACAATATAAGAAAGGAAAGGAAAATGAAATGATCAGCTGGAAGCAAAGACTTGCTTCCAGCGGATGTGTGTCAAGGCTGCCGGTGGTGCCATGGATGGGCGGTAGAGCTGACTCTCTCGAGATCTAGCTCCAGTCGAAGGCTTCGATCGTCACTCGGAATGGATGAAGAAGGTGAAAAACTCTCAAGCGTCTTCTCACACTTTTTATCTGGATCACAAGGATCCGATCTAGGCGAACCTCAGGCGAAAACCTTGGATAACTTGAATTTCTACTCATCAGCTTCTATTTATAGAGCTTAGATCGTCGACAGCATTAATGGACTGCTCTGAGTCTGACATTCGATGCGTTAGTCATTTTCTATACCTCTGCCGCTAACGGCGTGGTAGGTGAAATGTCAACATCATCTTTTGATTTTCCCAAGGTAGATGCGATGATGTGTTCATTCCATTAACCTTGCGTTGATCCCTTTATTATGCGTTATCGCGTAGCCACAATCATTCAGTGATCGCATTCTCTTAATACCGCAACTCTACACGATGACCGCAATCGCTTGACGAGCACAACTTCCATGCGATGGACGCATACGGCTGATTACTGCAACATCCATGCCTTGATCGACGCATTTTCCTTTGCGATGGAGTGTTTCTCCGCATGCAGTCGTCTATGCGGTGGTCCGATTTCTGCGTTTACGTCCACTTCCTGTATTAGCTACAAAAATAGAATATTGAACACATAATAACGCATAATAATGGGTTAGCCGAGATTCATCATGCTGATTGATGCAAACTCATTTTCTCATGAATTCCTAGCACAATTGCCGTAAATTCCTAGCATAATTCTAAGTAAAAGGCCTAGGATGACATGCATTTCTGCATGTCATCAGCAAACCCGGTGTTTCACTCTCGAACTAAACATGTAGAAGTTGACATCCACTTTGTGTGTGACCATGTCCTAAAAGGCAAAACCACCATCTGCTATGTTCCTTCGACAGACCAACTAGTTGATTTCCTCACCAAACCACTCAACAATTCTCACTTCTACACACTCAGATCCAAACTGGGAGTACTTGAAGTACCCTCCAATTTTTTTTTTTTTTTTTTTTTGGGGGGGGGGGGGGGGGTGTTAAGGAAGAAAATAAAGATGGAAAAGACAAAGGGAAGGTGGAAGAATAATTGGAAATGAGTCACCACATTTTGTGAGAATTTGTTAGAATTATTCCTTTCCACCAACCAAAGCAAGCCATGTGTAATTATTCTTTTATTCTTTTGTTTTATTGTGTAACCACATTGAAGGACAATCTGTATCTAAGGAAATAGGCTAAATACCAAATACAACATCGAATACAAAGAAAGGCAGACGAAAAGGCATTCCTCAAAAACAAAACTCCTTATTCTTCAACTCATGGGACATAAAATAGTGGTTTGGTTGTGTAATTGTAAAAGTGTTTTTATAATTGTATTACATATCTTTCATTTACTCGAGTATGAATTTGGTATTAGATTTAGAAATTGGTTATCAATTTGAATAGTTGTTGGAAGTGTTTTAGTAATATATTTATAAACATAATAATAAAAATGGTAAAATGAATCACAAATATTATTAACACAAATGAGATCATATATTTTAGGTTGGTTTATACGATTTTTTCCTTCTTTATTCTAATAATATATCTATAGGAAAAAATATGAATGAAACTATGAGGATATGTTATTTAAGAGTTTTTTCTACATCAATAAAAGAAATGTACATTTCTCAAATTTTTCTACAATAGATTGATGTCTACTGTAGAGGAAAAATTCAAACGTTGTTAAACTAAAAATCAAATAATGGTGACAATAGCCAATAGTTATTGTTGGTCCAATATCGACCAAGAAAACTCTAAATTTAATTAGGCCCAATGGGAATTGACATAATGATGTTTAGAGGACGACCCTAGTAAACTCGACCCATTTAAGCTAAGAATAGTGCATGCCCAAGACGCTCACTAAGAGGTGGTTGAGCAAAGAGATAGGGGTTGGTAAGTGTCAACACCAAAAGTTTGAGAAAAGCTCTCAAATGAGCCAGAGCTATGGTAATGCATGACTAAAATCATGCACATGAGATTAGGAGCAATAACTAGTATAAAAACTGAATAGTTAAAAATCACTTTTAGTCCCTAAACTTTCATAATAGTAACAATTTAGTCCCCAAACTTTTGTTTGTAACAATTTAGTCCCTAAATTTTGTTTGTAACAATTTAGTCCCTATACTTTGATTTTGTAACAATTTAGTTCATAAACTTTAATATGTAATAATTTAGTACTTGTACTTTTAAATTTGTAGCAATTTAGTCCCCAACGTAATCAAATATGTCAAAATTAGATATCAATTTTAATTATTTATGATGTATACTTTGTATTTTACAAAAATATTGAGACTCTAATTAGTTTATTGGTTTATTTATGCTAGAGATCTTATTAAATTTTAATACTAGTTTTTAAGATGTAGACTAAATTGCTACAAATTTCAAAATAAGACTAAATTGTTACATAGTAAAGTTCATGGACTAAATTGTTACAAAAATGAAGGTTGAGGGACTAAATCGTTATAATCCAAAGTTCAGAGACTAGATTGTTACTTTTATAGAAGTTTAGGGACCAAAAGTGGTTTTTAACCTTATATGAGAAGAGCAAAACTCCACCATTGGGGTGGAAGGAACGAGCTTCATAATTGGATGAAAGGAGCAAAGCTCTACAATTGGGTGGGTAGAGGGAACAAAGCTCCCATACTCACGTGGAGCACGTCATGAGACCTTGCATATAAACATTTGGATAATACCCAATTAGTCAAAATGATTCCTTTTATTATGTAGTGCATGGTTTTAGCCATGTAAAGAAGTTGTTGTTGGGTTTTATGTCCTAAAACTCATGGTTTGTAAACATTAGAACTTATTCTGAGAATTCGATAAAGTTGTTGAATATATTATTTTTTAGAAATCCAATAAACCTAAGTCCCTGACTATTATATGTGTACTTGAACTTTATGTGGAGACATACAAGTGGATCAGGTTCGAGTAAATAGTCAAAATGATCTATAGTATATGAATAAGGTTGGGTACCTTATTCTGGTAACACTATTCGATGCGGTCTGCTCTGTAGTTGTTACAAAATGTTGTAAAGTGCTACATACGAAGTGATCCTAATTCGTGCATGTTGAGACATGAGGAGTGGGGGTGTCCTATGCAAATGAGTTTTGCGCAAGATCGGGCCACGAAACATGTCACTCTTACTTTATAACGTTGTTTACTGTTTAAGACTGGCTATTTCAAAGCGATGATCTAGGTAACTTAACCTTAATCCTGAGCTAACTATGAACTCCTGTTTGTTTGGGATTATCCTTTGATCTGCAAACGGTGAGAGTAGACCAATTGCCTCTGCTCAATAAGCTTACCATTTTGAGATAAGACCGGATGAATAGTGGGAACATAGGGTGCAAAAGGGAATTCACTCCTACCCAATTAGAGTTAGTAGAGAGGTTGTTCCCTTCAAGTGCTGATTCTGGGTCTTGAACAAGAGGCCTCACCCTGTCATTGGCCTGAGAGGGATTCAATGTGTTGATTGGATCACAAATCAATTTTTCATTAGGGGATCGGTGGAACTTAAAGAACAAGAGGTAATTTCGAAGGTAAAACAGAGATTTGATACAGCCGTTATTACGAGAAACCTGTGAAGGGTTAACTTACTAATCATGGTTATATCGAGTGGACATAGTATATCTACAGTGAGGGGAGTTCAGCTATGGGCTTTAGTGGAATCACCCATTAGTTAACGAATGAGGGTTAGATCGGTCTAATGAGTTTAGCCGATTAATCTCGGATCATTGAAGCCCATGATCTGTAGGTCCGCGAGGTCTCCCCTACTAGCTCATAAATGGGTAAGCTTTAGGGTAGCTTGAGAAATTAATTTGAAACATCCAAATTAAACAAAATAAGAGAATAAATATTAAAATATGATTTAAATATATGAAGATGATTATTGTGCAAAATTTAATTTAATATTTGATATTAAATTAATTAATTTTTTAAATTAATTTAAGAAAATAAATTTTGAATTAAAATGGTTTAAAGTCATTTCATATTTTAAAAAGAAAATGGAAAAATGTTTTGCATGGTTGCACAAAATGGAAATGGATTTTCTCCATTACCATCATCTTTATACTCACACAAAAGCCATTATCTTCTTTACTTTGATTCTCCAAGCATGAGCTACAAGCCATGCACTCCATCACTTTTCATGTTCATCTAAATATATAAAGAAGATTGGAGTTGTTGGAGAAGAAAAGAAGAATACAGAATTTTGAGAGAAAAATTTCGGTGAAGAAGAAACTATCTTCTTTAATTTGTTGCTGTGAGCTTTTCTTGTTTCTTAACATCTGCAAGCTGTTTTTGAGTCCCACAACTCTGCCTAAAGGTCCAAGAGCATAGTAGGGAAGGCTTTGAGGTGGTTTACGTTGATATCAAGTGAAGACAACAGCTGAACATACATTTTCTTGGAGAGTTGATCAAAGATATGTTCTGAAAACCCATTTTTTATGTAGAGCATGCTTTAGTTTTTGCCAAAATTAGTGAATTAGAATGCTTATGGATCCTTGATATTCCACTGCATATTATTTAACTCTTACAATTGGTATCAGAGCATCTTTTAAGCTTTCAATTCTCTTTAATTTCTTACAAGGTGGGTGTTTTTTCATGAGATATATGAAACTGATGTACTGCTATGGTTTTCTCTGTTTTGGAATCTTAATTCTCTTTAATTTCTCAATTAAATTTGTAATTGGCTCTTTTTTTATGAGCACTTATGCATTAGCAAGAGTCTGTAATTTATTTGGAGTCATTAGAGTTGAATTAAGATGTAATTGAAGAAACAAGCGAATGAGGTTAGCTGCTGTTTCAGAGTTTTTAGTTTCTGCTTAAATTTATTGCTGAGGTCCAGTTGCTAAACGATCGTTTAGCTCCAGACGTTACACGATGAAAAGAAAAGCTAGACAATCGTTTAGTAATATGTGCTGGTTGTTGTGATGTTAAACGCTAAACGATAGTGTACCTGCGGGAGCTAAACGATGCATTCATTTGCTATATGATAGCTTTACGCGATCATTTATTTTTAGTCGTGGGAACAAGACGATACATTATTTTGCTAAACGATGGCGCTATACGATCGTTTAGCAATGATGCATGCTCAATGATGCGAGGAAGTGCTATGCAATAGCGCTGAGCGATCGTTTGGTCGTGGAGCTAAGCGATCGTTTAGCTACGGTGAATACTAAACGATGATTTGAATGCGCTGGCCGATGGTGTTATGCGATCGCTTAGTACTATGCGATGGAGCTAAGCGATTGTACTACGATGAAAATAAACGATCGTCTAGTCCTATGCGATAAAGCTAAACGATCGTCTAGCTTCTAGCAAACTCTATACGATCGTGTACTTCCTCTCAACCCAAGGCAACAACGCTAGAAGATTATCTCCAAGCGTTCAGCCTTAGCAGCATATTGAGGTTGGACCAAGAGCAACTGATTCGACCAGTTTACTCAAGGTTCAATCCGGTTCAGCCTCAAATGGTTGTGGTTGGTCCGGTTCAGACTCGTCCAGCCTGGTTCATGTTGTTTTGGGTTCGGTTTGGAGGTTCAGCGGTTCAAAGACGATTATGAAGCTGTTTTTAATATTTAGCTATCTGTTTGCTTGTTTATGCCAAAACAAAAACCATAACAGTTAGTATTTAATTGTTTATGCATGAGATGTATGTGACAATTAAATAAATTCATGTATATGCATACAGTATGCCATGTAGATTTAAAACCCCACCGTAGGAAGCATGTTACATGCATTGACAGTATGTTATAAAATGTTATGATATATAGTATGCATGTTACGGATATGTTTAATATAATAGTTATATTAGATATTGAATGCCTTTGCTGTTTGTCGTGGATGTTTAGCATGTCTAAAATTTTGTAAGTTGTTATAAAATTGGTTAGACGTTTAAAATCCATAACAAAGAACAGTTGCATACTCACTTAGGTTAACCACTTGTTTTAATAGTCAAATTAGATCATTAAAATTGTAAAACTATGGTTACAAACTCAACCGGTATATAATCCTGTCGAAGGCTGGGGATATTTAAGTTGACAATCTACGGAACACCTCCTACCTGGGGATTATAGCCGAATAATTGAGTGTTGGTAACCGGTTTTATGAGCATTTGTGAGCAATGTGAGGTAATAAGATGGTTTATCACCTAGACATTGTAGGTTAAATCCAATTATAAAAGTTATATTTGGATAAACTACTTAGACTTAGGTTGTATGAAATTAGCCATCATACCTAAATAAAATACCCAAACATTTAGAACACTTCAATGGGAGAATAAAATTTATTAGCTCTCACGTCCTTAAGAGTTCACACCATGAGATCCATGCTCGACTTCTTGTCGATTTTACCTCGACTGCTCCATATGGAAAGTGTTTGCATGGGTCAATAACAAGGTGAATGGGGGAAGTCGTTCATAGTAAGTGGGTGAAGAAAATGTATCAACATTTTCCTACAGTCTCCTCCATTAGTTTAAACCGTGAGATTTTTATGTTGTGCCTGCTGTCGTTTTTCATGCGGCACTAGCTAGTCTTTAATTGCGGCGATCCCTATGGAGGATTGTAACATTGGATTCAGAACAACCCAGGCTTCAGTAAAATGAATAGGGTCTTATAGTTCCGTCTTAGGTATTGTCTTCTATTTCGGAGGCATACTCATACCGTTCTGTAAGATCTAAAAATGGCGAGTCTACACTTACAAGATTTACTAAGTGTTAATAATGATCTTGACCGAAAACGATAACTAAATGACTATCAGAATATGAGTTATTCTGGAGATAGTATTTGGTCAAGAACTATCTTGCTTTTGTGAAGGAATTCTTGACTGTCTCATGGTAGCATTTGTTCTAAATCACTTAAGTATCGTTGCAAAAAATAATCATTATGAGTACATTATCACTTTGCTAAAACTTGATTGGATTTAAAAGCAATTCACTTCTAAAATTTGTTTATAATTTCAAAATGGCGAGTTCTATTATACATTTGTTGGCTTTGGACAAACTGATTGGGGACAATTATGTAAACCGGAAATCAAATTTATATACAATACTCACGATAGACGATTTGAGATTTGTCTTAACGGAGGAGTGTCCTCCCATTCCTAGCTCAAATACCAACCGAACTGTTCGAAAAGCATTTGATAAATAGATCAAGGCTAATGATAAAGCCCGTGCTTATATTCTCGCCAGCCTGTCTGAAATTTTGGCGAAAAAACACGAGGGTATGAACACTGCCAAAGAGATTATGGAATCTCTAAGAGGGATGTTTGGACAGTCTTCCTTCACCCTGAGGCATGATGCTATCAAATACATTTACAATAGTCGCATGAAAGAGGGAGCCAATGTTCGTGAACATGTCCTGGACATGATGGTCCACTTTAATTTGGCTGAAGTGAACGGTGCTATGATGGATGAGAGAAGTCAAGTTGGCTTTATTCTAGAATCTTTTTTGAAGAGTTTTCTGCAATTTTGTACCAATTCCTTGATGAATAAGATCGAATACAACTTGACAACTCTGCTTAATGAGCTGCATGCTTTTCAGACCATG
>NW_028325977.1:2500-7500 GCF_027475165.1 Benincasa hispida | reverse complement strand
GGCGTGCCAATGCCACCCATACCTACTAGCCCCACCCATCGTCGCCCAATCTCACCCAGTGCAGCACCCCCTTGCCGAGCGCAGCCAATGCCACTCACAACACATCCTCGAGCACACGTCATGACCCCTTGCCAATGTTTGCCTATGTCCCACCCCCTGCATCGCCCATACCCACACCGATGACCACCCGCCCACCCTTACACTAGCATTTGTGCACGACATGCATCACCCCTATGCTCGCCATCCCCCACGTGTCTTCCTCCCTCATCCAACGCTCAAAATCAATCCTTTTCCCAAAGATACATGAAGGTTATGTTTGTCCATGGAGGTTAGCATGTATTAAGAAAGGAGTAGATTAGATATTGTAAAGGCCTAACTTCAAATTGGATTTATTCTTAAATCATTGGGTAAAGTGTATATTAACTAGTGAGGCTTTGTAGTTGCACATGGTTGAAGAGAACCATGGTGTCACCCGGTCTAATAATGCTTAAGCTTGAATATCTAGTCCATCCATGCAACACATATATTGTACACCCAAACGAAACGTACATACTAACTTTTAATGTTCACTAACAATGATAGAATAATCATTCCAATAAAACATTACTCTTTCGCTTAAAGAGTGTTGGTACACAACACAGAGACGCCGACCTTCTATGTGCCATGACTCTACCCTTGTGCATGCCATGAAATGTAACACCCATGAAACATGAATTCTATGTTCTAATGTTAGGATTGTTTGAATCTTTTGTTGGTAACCCATAAACATAAAACAATGATGTCTACCAAATATAAGATCAATCATGTTCACACAATGCGACAACCTAAGACTTGGGACAGCCACACAACGTGTATGCACTGACACCAACCTTGTGCATGTTAGGACACACCAACCATGAATTGTGAAATCTATCTTCCCATGCTCGGATTGACTTGAAATTTTTTTTAGAAACTAAACAACATAAAAAAATGATTGTAACAAGATATCAGAATTTTTTGCCACCTCCAACCATATTATTATTATTTTTAATATTTAATAATAAAATATTCATAAAATATTATTGATTGTTTAAAAAATTATGAAACTTGTGTTGCACACTAATTTGAGTGTCCCAATCATAGTCCAATCACGTCCATGCCATGAGACACTATAAAACTTGAGTTTTTTTGAGTGAGTGACAGCTCGTCATTTGACATATGCAAGTCTGCCAGGCCAAAAATTATTCAGAATGCCCTATATGGGGGGTCGACTTGCCTGCATGGGTGGGGCGTGGGGGTACCCCTGTCGCCGTGTCCATGCTCCAAGCATAGTGTGCAACATAATACCAACATATGCTTGGGGCTTGGACGCGGTCAGAGGTCCACGTCCTTGCGTCGGACGGAGAGAAATAGCAGGATGTTGAGTTGAGCTAAAAGGATGGGCTTGTTTGGACGATGCAAAAGCACATGGTTTCTTGCATGGTCTAGATGGACTTATCCCTCGCGAGACTAGATGGCCTGCAGTCTTTCCTTTGTTTGATGGGATGGAAGGGGTCGCCTCGAAGCAAAAACTGGAATGAAATTGGAGAGTTGTGAGAGAGAGTTGTTCGATCGTGCACGACGTTGCGTGCTCGGCCTCGTTTGATGACTCTGCATCCTTGCTGTAGGGTAGGGGTGCGGATAGTCGAGTGTTGTTCGACTCAGATGGCGTACGGCGCGTGAGTGGTGATCTGGTAGTTTAGGTTGGCAGGGTCGGTGCTTGGGCATCGAACTATCAATGTCGACTCCTTTTCATTGACGTGCCCCGAAGAAGTGTTTCGAGCGGCTGAAATTGATCGGTTCTTGCATTGGTACCTCACGCGATGGAAGTGTCGCGTCTCATTAGTCCCTTTCTGTCGGCAGCCTTAGTTGGGTGCACGACAAACCCTAAAGCTCGCGTCACATTCCGCTTCAGTCTTTCCAAGGCTTGTTGCGGCCCACATCGTTGGTGCTCGCTCTCTCAGATGCGATGCATTTGGCGGCATGATATGCTCGGGAAGTCTCTCGAACGTGTTGCCTCTGCATATTGCTTGAACGAATGACACTCGTGGCCCGTGTTGATTTAGTGCCTGTTGTCGTCCTGTCGGAGGGCGGTTGGTGCTATCATATGAGCTGCAATGTCGTGTAGGAATGCTACCTGATTGATCCTTCCAGTAGTCATATGCTTGTCTCAAAGATTAAGCCATGCATGTGTAAGTATGAACTAATTCAGACTGTGAAACTGGGAATGGCTCATTAAATCAGTTATAGTTTGTTTGATGGTATATGCTACTCGGATAACCTAGTAATTTTAGAGCTAATACGTGCAACAAACCCCGACTTCTAGAAGGGATGCATTTATTAGATAAAAGGTCGACGCGGGCTCTGTCCGTTGCTCTAATGATTCATGATAACTCGACAGATCGCATGGGCATCGTGTCGGCGACGCATTATTCAAATTTCTGCCCTATCAAATTTTGATGGTAGGATAGTGGCCTACTATGGTGGTGACGAATGACGGAGAATTAGGGTTCGATTCCGGAGAGGGAGCCTTAGAAACGCCTACCACATCTAAGGAAGGCAGTAGGCGTGCAAATTACCCAATCCTGACACGGGGAGGTAGTGATAATAAATTACAATATCGGGCTCTTCGAGTCTGGTAATTGGAATGAGTACAATCTAAATCCCTTAACAAGGATCAATTGGAGGGCAAGTCAGGTGCCAGCAGCCGCGGTAATTCCAGCTCTAATAGCATATATTTAAGTAGTTTCAGTTAAAAAGCTCGTAGTTAGACCTTGGGTTGGGTCGATCGGTCCACCTATGGTGAGCACTGGTCGGCTCGTCCCTTCTGCTGGCGATGCACTCCTGGCCTTAACTGGCCGAGTCATGCCTCCGGCGCTGTTACTTTGAAGAAATTAGAGTGCTCAAAGCAAGCCTACTCTCTGTATACATTAGAGATCGGAGTAATGATTAATAGGGACAGTCGGGGGCATTCGTATTTCATAGTCAGAGGTGAAATTCTTGGATTTATGAAAGAAAAACAACTGTGAAAGCATTTGCCAAGGATGTTTTCATTAATCAAGAACGAAAGTGGAGGGCTCAAAGACGATCAGATACCGTCCTAGTCTCAACCATAAACGATGCCGACCAGGGATTGGCGGATGTTACTTTAAGGACTCCGCCAGCACCTTATGAGAAATCAAAGTCTTTAGGTTCCGGGGGGAGTATGATCACAAGGCTGAATCTTAAAGGAATTGACAGAAGGGCACCACCAAGAGTGGAGCCTGCGGCTTAATTTGACTCAACACGGGGAAACTTACAAGGTCTATAAATAGTAAGGATTGACAAACTGAGAGCTCTTTCTTGATGCTATTGGTGGTAGTGCATGGCCGTTCTTAGTTGGTGGAGCGATTTGTCTGGTTAATTCCGTTAAGGAATGAAACCTCAGCTTGCTAACTAGCTATGCGGAGGTACCCCTCTGTAGCCAACTTCTTAGAGGGACTTATGGCCACTTAGGCCAAGAAAGTTTGAGGCAATAACAAGTCTGCGATGCCCTTAGATTTTCTGGGCCGCACGCGCTCTACACTGATGTATTCAACAAGTCTATAGCCTTGGTCGACAGGCCCAGGTAATCTTTAAAATTTCATCGTGATGGGGATAGATCATTGTAATTGTTTGTCTTCAACGAGGAATTCCCAGTAAGCGCAAGTCATCAGCTCGCGTTGACTACGTCTCTGCCCTTTGCACACACCGCCCGTCACTCCTACTGATTGAATGGTCCGGTGAAGTGTTCGGATCGCGGCAACATGGGTGGTTCACTGAACCTTATCATTTAGAGGAACGAGAATTCGTAACAAGGTTTCCGTAGGTGAACCTGCGGAAGGATCATTAATGATGCCTAAACATCAAACGACCAGCAAATGCGTTTAAGAACCAATTGTTCGCGTCGGGGGCGGGGAGGAAACATGCTTTTTTCCTGCCCCCTCCCCCTCGACGCGCTTAAACCAAACCCCAGCGCAGGTTGCGCAAAAGAACTTGAAATAAATCTGCCTGCCCCTTGCCCCGGCCTCGGTGTGCGGGGTTTGGAGCATTCTTGTACTCACAACGACTCTCAGAAATGGATATCTTGGCTCTCGCATCGATGAAGAACGTAGCGAAATGCGATACTTGGTGTGAATTACAGGATCCCGCAAACCACCGAGTCTTCTGGCCGAGGGCACAACTTGTTGTGCAGGCAAGGGCACGTGTTGGCCTCCTATGCGCACCGCCGTGTGGATGGCTTAAATTCGAGTCCTCGGCGCACGTCATCATGACACTACAGTGGTTGATCCAACCTCAGTACCATGTCGCGGCCTCAACCCCGCCTCCACGGACTCATGCACTGACCCTTTGAGCGTTATACCCGAAAGAATGGCGCTCTCGACGCGACCCTAGGTCAGGCGGGACTACCCGCTGAGTTTAAGCATATCAAGAAGCGGAGGAAAAGAAACTTACAAGGATTCCCCTAATAACAACGAGCGAACCGGAAAGAGCCCAGCTTGAGAATCGGGCATCCTCGACGTCCAAATTGTAGTCTGGAGAAGTGTCCTCAACGGCAGACCGGGCAAAGGTCCCCTGGAAGGGGGCGCCAGAGAGGGTGAGAGCCTCGTTACACTCAGACCCTGTCGCACCACGAGGTGTTGTCAACGAGTCGGGTTATTTGGGAATGCAACCCCAATCGGGCGCTAAATTCTGTCCAAGGCTAAATATGGGCGAGAGACCAATAACAAACAAGTACCGCGAGGGAAAGATGAAAAGAACTTTGAAAAGAGAGTCAAATAGTGCTTGAAATCTTCGGGAGAGAAGCAGATGGGGGCCGACGATGTGCCCCAAACAAATGTGGAACGATGACAAGCCAGTCCGTCGATCGACTTAGGGCATGGATCGATGCAGATTGAGACGGCGGCCCATGTCTAGGCCTTTGTTACGCCTGTGGAGACATCGTCGTCCCGATCGTGGCTGGC
>NW_028325976.1:0-40528 GCF_027475165.1 Benincasa hispida | reverse complement strand
TTACAAGAATTAATAAGTGTTAATAAGTTCTTGACCAAAAAATGATAACTAAGTGCTATAGGAATAAGAGTTATTATGGTATTAGTATTTAGTTAAGAATGTCTTGATTCGATGAAGGAGTAATTAACTGCCCCTCGGTAGCGGTTATCCTAACTAACTGAAGTATGGTTGCAAATTAATGAGATATGGATACCTTATTACTTTTGCAAAAACTTGATTGGATTTATTAGCATTTCACTAATAGAATTTGTTTATATTTTCAGCATGTCAAACTCAAAAATTCAACTACTCGCTTCGGATAAGTTTAATGGTGACAATTACTCAACATAAAAATCAAATATAGACACAATATTAGTAATTGATGATATGAGGTTTGTTTTAATGGAGGAATTCATCCAGTTCCTGGCTCATCAGCAAATCGAAATATTCAGGATGCCTATGACAGACAGGTAAGAGTAAATAAAAAGGCCCGAGCCTTTATTTTAGCAAGCATATCTGATGTCTTGACCAAAAAGCACGAGAGCATGGTCACCACTAAGGCGATCATGGATTCGTTGTAGGCAATGTTCGAACAACTGTCCACATCTGTTAGGCACGATATTCTTAAGTTCATTTACAACTATCGCATGAAAGAAGGAACCTCTGTTAGACATATCCTAGATATGATGGTCCACTTCAATGTGGTGGAGGCAAACAACGTTATTACAGATGAAAAGTGTCAAGTCAGTTTCATCATAGGATCTCTTCCAAAGAGTTTCCTACAATTCCGTACAAATGCAATGATGAATAAAATTGAATATAATTTAACAACTCTTTTAAATGAGCTCCAGACTTACTAGTCCCTTATGAAGAGTAAGGGACATGAAGAAGAAGCAAATGTTGTTATCTCCAAAAATTTCCAAAAGGGATCGTCCTCAAGAACAAAGTTTGGATCTTCCACTTCACAGAATAAGAGTATTTCAATGAAGAAGAATGGTTCAGGGAAAAGAAAGGCTTCTACAAAACGCAAAGGCAAGGAAAAAATTGCAGACAAAGGAAAATGTTTCCACTCCAATAAAGACGAGCATTGGAAAAGAAATTATCCCAAATATCTTGCTGAGAAGAAAGCTGAAAAGGAAAAACAAGGTAAATATGATTTGCTCGTTGTTGAAATAGTAGAAAATGATAACTCTACCTGAATACTTGATTCAGGGGCCGCTAACCATATTTGTACTTTTATTCAGGAAACTAGTTCCTAGAGACAGCTTGCAGAGGGCGAGATGACTTTCAAGGTTGGAACAAGAGAAGTTGTCTCAGCTAAAGTAGTGGGAGACCTAAAGTTATTTTTTGGAGATAGAATCATTTTTCTTGAAAATGAATTTTAAGTTCATGATATGAGAAGGAATTTAATATCTATCTCTCGTTTGTTAGAACAATTGTATAAAGTATCTTTTGATATTAATGAAGTGTACATTAGCTCAAAAGGTGTTCAAATATGTTCTGCAAAACTTGAAAACAACTTATATGTGTTAAAACCAACTGAGGCAAAAGCTATTTTGAATACTGAGATGTTCAAAACAGCTGAAAGTCAAAATAAGAGGAAACAAAGTTTCTCCTAATGCCTTTCTTTGGCACTTGAGACTTGGACACATTAATCTCAATAGGATTGGGAGATTGGTCAAGATTGGATTCCTAAATCAGTTAGAAGACAACTCTTTACCTCTGTGTGAATTCTTTCTTGATGGTAAAATGACCAAAAGTTCTTTTTCAAGAAAGGGCCTTAAAGCCAAAGAACCTTTTGAACTCGTGTACACAGAACTTTGTGGTCTAATGAATGTTAACGCACGATGGGGGTTTGAATATATTATCAATTTTATTTATGATTATTCAAGGTATGGATATACTTACTTAATGCATCATATGTCCGAAATCCTTGAAAAGTTCAAGGAATATAAGGTTGAGGTTGAGAACCTGTTAGGTAAAACAATTAAAACACTTCGATCAGATCGATGTGGTGAGTATATGGACTTGAATTTTAAAGACTATTTGATAGAACATGGAATCTAGTCCCAGCTCATAGCACCTAGTACACCTCAACAGAATGGTGTACAGAGGAGAAATAGAACCCTATTAGACATGGTTCGATCAATGATGAGCTATGCTCAATTGCCTAATTCATTTTGGGGATATGCAGTACAGACTGTGGTATACATATTGAACATGGTTTCTTCGAAAAATGTTTATAAAACACGTTATGAATTATGGAGAGGACGTAAAGGTAGTTTATGTCATTTCAAGATTTAGGGTTGTCTAACACATGTGTTGGTGCAAAACCCAAAGAACTTGGAATGTCGTTCAAAATTGTGCCTATTCATATGATACCCCATGGAAATGAAAGGTGCTCTGTTTTATGATCCTCAAGATGACAAAATGTTTGTATCAACAAACATTACATTCTTAGAGGAAGACCACATGAGAGATCATCAACCTCACAGTAAACTAGTATTGAATCAAAATTTTAAAGACGCTACAAATACATCAACAAAAGTTATTGATCCGTAAGGTCCTTCCACAAGAGTTATTGATGGAACTGGTCCATCACATCCTTCTTAAAAATTAAGAGTGCCTTGACGTAGTGGGAGGATTGTTCAATAGCCTAACCGGTATATGGGTTCAATAGAAACTCAGATCGTCATACTTGATGATGGCGTAGAGGATCCATTAACCTATAAATAGGCAATGAATGATGTAGACCAAGACTAGTGGATTAAATCCATGGACCTCGAAATGGATTCTATGTACGTCAATTCATATTGGGAAATTATAGATCATCCAGATGGGGTAAAACCTATTGGTTGTAAATGGATCTACAAGAGAAAACGAGACCAAATCGGTAAGACTTTTAAGGCTTGACTGGTGGCAAAAGGTTATACCTAAAGAGAGAGGGTGGACTATGAAGAAACCTTCTCTCCTGTTACCATGATAAAGTCAATTAGAATACTATTGTCCATAGACCCCTTTTATGATTATGAAATTTGGCAAATGGATATCAAGGCAGCCTTTCTGAATAGCAATCTTGAAAAGAGTATCTATATGGCTTAACCAAAAGGGTTAATTGAATAGGGTCAAGAACAAAAGGTTTTCAAGCTAAAACGATCCATTTATGGGTTAAAACAAGCTTTTAGATCCTGGAATATAAGATTTGACACTGCAATCAAATCTTATGGCTTTGAACAAAATGTTGATGAACCTTGTGTCGTACAAGAAGATTGTCAACAAACTATAGCTTTTCTAGTATTATATGTTGATGATATCCTACTCATTGAGAATGATGTAGGATACCTGACTAACATTAAACAGTGGCTAACAACGCAATTCCAAATGAAAGATTTGGGAGAAACTCAGTTTGTTCTTGGAATCCAAATTGTTCAAAAATGCAAGAACAAAACATTAGCCCTGTCTCAAGCATTATATATAGACAAGATGTTGTCTAGTTATAAGATGCATAATTCTAAGAGGAGTTTGTTACCTTTTAGGCATGGAATAAATTTGTCAAAGGAAAAATGTCCTAAGACACCTCAAGAAGTTGAGGACATGAAACGTATTCCTTATGCATTAGCAGTTGGTAGTTTAATGTATGTCATATTGTGTATACGACCTGACATATGCTATGCAGTAGGAATTGTTAATAGGTTTTGGTCCAATCCAAGATATGATCATTGGACTATCGTTAAAATATACTCAAGTATCTTTAGAGAACGAGGGACTATATGCTCATGTATGGTGGTAAGGACCTAATCCTTATAAAATACACTGACTCTAATTTTCAAACCAATGTAGATTCAAAGAAATCAACTTCGAGATCAATGTTCACTCTAGACAAAGGAGCTATAGTTTTGAGGAGTATAAAGCAAAGTTGTCATTCTGACTCCACCATGGAAGCGAAGTATGTGGCTGCATACGAAGTGGAAAAGGAAGCAGTACGGCTTAGAAAGTTCTTAATCAATTTGAAAGTTGTTCCAAATATGCAGCTGGCTATCGCCCTTTATTGTGATAATAGTGAAGTAGTTGCCAATTCTAAAAACCTAGAAGCCATAAGCGTGGAAAGCACATTTAGTGCAAATACCATCTCATCAAGGAGATCGTACATCGAGGAGACGTGATCGTCACCAGATAGCATCACAAGACAACATTGTTGATCCATTTACCAAGGCTCTTTCGGCTAAACTGTTTGAGGATCACCTAACGAGTCCAGGACTACGGGTTATATAAATCTAGGGCAGATAGAAGAAGTCATGGGTATGTGATGCCCTAGTTTATTGTATTCATGTTTTTCTCTCACACTCAACATTATATATATATCACCCTACTGGAGTTTTAGTCCAAGTGAGAGTTTGTTGGGTTGTATATCCTAAAACTTGTGGTATGTAAACATTAAACATATTCTATTTGACAATAAAGTTGTTATTGAGGTTACTCAGTAAAAATATTATTGGATATGTGAATTGCACCTTTTTAACCCTAAATGTAATAAACTAAGAACCCCAAGTTATAGCATGAATTCTTGAACTTTATGTGGAGACATAAAAGTGGATCAAGTTCGAGTAGTAGCCAAAATGGTCTATAGTATAGGGATAAGACTGGGTACCTTAACCAGGAAAAACTATGGGATGCAGCCCACTTTGTATTTGATATAAACGATGTGATCCTGAATCATTCATGTAGAGACATGTGAGTGGGGGCATCCTTTTGATGAGTTTGCATAAGACCAGACCACGAAATAGTCATTTTTACTTTATAACGCCATTTACTGATAAAATTGACTATTTCAATTTGATGACCTAGGTAACTCGATCTTAATCCTGAGCTAACTGTGAACTCCTGTTTATTCGGATTATCCTTTAATCAACATGTGTGAGAGTGACTCAACATCGCCGTATCAATAAACCTTGCATTTTAGGGGTAAGACTGGGTAGATAGCTGAGGACATAGTCCTGCAAAATAGAATTCAATACTACCCGATTTTAGGGATAGTAGATAAGTTGTTCTCTTAAGTGTTGACTCTGGCCCTTGGATAAGAGGCCCCACCCTCTCATTGGCCTTAGAAGGACTCGATTTGTTGGTTGGACTACAAACCAATTGTTCATTAGAGGATCAGTGGGACTTGAGAAGAAGATGTAATTACATGGGTAAAACAGTAATTTTGACCCAATAATAATTACAAACAACCTATGAAAGATCAACTTACTAAGCACGGTTAAATCAAGTGGATATAAATATATCTACAGTGAGGAGAGTGCAGCTATTAGGCTTTAGTGGAATGTCCGGTAGTTAACGAATGTTGGTTAATTAGGTTAAAGAGTTTAGCTGATTAATCTCATATCGTTAGAGTTCATGATCTGTAGGTCCATTAGATCCCCCTGCTAGCTCACATTGGGCTAAACCTTAGAATAGTGTGATAAGAGAATTTGAAACATTCAAATTTGGTTTAGGGAATTATAGTTAATTATATGTGATATAATTAACGTAATTATATAGTTTAATTGGTAAGTTAAACAAAATTGGATAGTTGAAAATATTTAAATTTGATTTAAATATTGTATACATGAATGGGGATTCACATTCGGGATTTGGTACATTATTAATTTAATATATGATAATAAATTAATTTGATTGATAAAATTATTTAATTAATTATTTAGAATTAATTTTATTTAACATTAATTATTTAAAATCGTTTTAAAAGAAAATTATTGATTTAAAATTAATTATGTGAATTAATTTTAAAAAATCAAATTCATTTTAATTTGATAAATTCATTTTAATTTGATTTTAGGAAAATCAAAATTCAAATATTTTTTTTTAAGGGTTAGTGGGTTTTTCCAATTCTTCTCACTAACCTAAACACCTCTCCCACTTAATGCATTCTAAAATTGGTCTCACCATGAGATTCATTTAATTTGCATGTGGCTGTTCCATAAATCAAGAAAAATTGAATGAAGATCATTCACACGATTTTGAAAATTGAAAGAGAATTGTTCTCCTAAGTTCTCCACTCCCATACTCTTCCAAACTCTAAAATTCCCTTAAGGGGATGTTTGGGGTAAAAAGTTTGTTATTATAATCCTAGATTATTATAGTTAGGTTATAATAGTTTGTGTTTGGGGTGTAGATTATTTTAGTCTGGGTTATTATAATTTTTTTTAAGGTGTAAACTATTTTAGTTAGATAATGAAATAGTAAATAATTTAGCAAAGAATAAAAAATGATGAATGCAAAATAGTAAATATTGTAGTAAATGAAGGTTTTGAAATAGTGTTTACTGTAGCTATTTTAGGGTTTTGAAATAGTATTTACTGTAATAAGAGGTGGTTATTATAATCTTATGATAGTCTTTGCCCCAAATGACACCTAAATTTCTTCACAAAGTGGATCCCACAATCCGTTCTTGTTGGGTTTTATGTCCTAAAAACTCATAGTTTGTAAAATGATAAAATTTTCTATTATCAATATACTTGTTATTGATCTCATAAATTGTATGAAAGTTTAAATCCAATAAACTAAGACCTATGACTATTGTATGAGTACTTGAACTTTATGTGGAGACATAAGAGTGGATCGGGTTCGGGTAAATAGTCAAAATGATTTATGGTACATGAATGAGGTTGGGTACCTTATTCTGGTAACACTATTGGATGCAGCCTACTCTGTAGTTGTTACAAAGAGTTGTAAAGTGCTACATACGATGTGATCCTAATTCGTACATGTTATGACATGAGGAGTAGGGGCGTCATATGCAATGAGTTTGCATAAGATCAGGACCAAGAAATGAGTCACTCTTACTTTATAACGTTGTTTACTATTTAAAACTGACTATTTCACCTAGATGACCTAGGTAACTCAATCTTAATCCTGAGCTAACTATTAACTCCTGTTTATTCGGGATTGCCATTAAATTTGCATAATTGAGGGTTGGCTCAATAGCGCCGGCTCAATAAGACTCCCATTTCATTGGTAAGACCAGATAGATAGCTGGGGACATAGAGTGCAAGATGGAGTTCACGCCTACCTAATTTAGGGATAGGAGAAAGGTTGTTCTCTCAAGTACTGAATCTAAGTCTTGAACAAGGGGCACCACCCTCTTACTGGGCTGAGAGAGTTTGGTTTGGTGATTGGATCACAAATCAGTTGTTCATTAGAGAATTAGTAGGGACTTGAGGAATAAGACGTAATCTCGGGGGTAAAACAGATATTTGACCCAGCCATTATTACGAACAACTTGTGAAGGGTCGACTTGTTGATTATGGTTAAATTATGTGGATATAATATATCTACAGTGAAGGGAATATAACTATGGACTTTAGTGGAATTACCCATTAGTTAACGAATGGAGATTAATTTGGTCTAATGAGTTTAGTCAATTAATCTCAGATCATTGGAACCTATGATCTGTAGCTCCGCGAGGTCCCCCTACTAGCTCGTAACAGACTAGCTCTAGAATAGTGTGATAAATTAAATTGAAACGTTCAAATTATAATTAAGGGAATTAGTAATTATATGAAATATAATTATGTTTAATTTTAGAATTAAACGGAATAGAAAAATTTATATATTTAAATATGATTTAAATATATAAAGATGGATATGTGTTAAAATTAATATAATATTTGATATTAAATTAATTAAGTTTTATTTAATAATTAATTTATGAAATTAATTAATTTTTCATTTTTAAAAATCAAATAGATTTTTTTAATTAAAATTTTATTTTTAGATAAAATTTGAAAATTTTGAAAAAAAAAACACAAAATGGAAAAATGGAATTTTCCATTATCCATCACCTAAATAGCTCACACATGAAGGATTAATCTTGCCTTTGTCTTCTCCAAGCATGAGCTGCAACTCATGCAGCTCTTCTCTTTTCATGTTGATCTGCAATATAATGAAGAGATTGGAGTGAAAATCGGACATGCAATCCATAGAGATTTTTAGAGAAAAACTAGTTTGAAGAAAGGTTCTTCAACAAAGTTGCAACAGTGAGTTTTTCTCCTTCATCCCTTGATTCAAGCTTGTTTTGAGTCCCACAACTCAATCTAGAGTACCAAGAGAATAGTGGAGAAGATCTTGAGGTGGTCTACAACAAGATATGGAGAAGATTGCAGTTGGAGAAGGAGCTTTGAAGAAGTTCTACAAGAGGTATGTCTTGAAACCCATTTTTTTCTGCAAAAACATGCTTTATATTATACCAAAATTAGTGAATTTGAGTGCTTAGATGATCCTTGTGCTTCTGCTGTTGTTGATACAAGCCTACAATTGGTATCAGAGCATCAAATAAGCATTCAATTCGGTTTAAGGTTTGGTGGGTGTTTTATATGAGAAATATAAAACTAGTGCACTGATATGGTTTTCTGAGTTTTAGCTGTTTAATTCTCTTTAATTTCTCATTTAAATTTGTAATTGCCTCTTGCTTGATGAGCTTTAATGTGTTCCCAAGAGTCTGTAATTTATTTGGAGTCATTAGAGTTGAAATTAAGCTGTAAATCGAAGAAACAAGCGAAGAGGCCGAGTTGCAGTTCCAGAAAATCAGCCTCTGTTCTTATCGTCGCTGAGGTTCCAATTGCTAAATGATCGTCTAGCTCCAGAAGCTACACGATGTGAAGAAAAGCTAGACGATCGTATAGTAATGGGCATTGGTCGTTGTGATGTTGAATGCTAGACGATCGCGTACCTGCGAGAGCTAAACGATGCATTCAATTTGCTATACGATAGCATTAAGCGATCGTTTAGCTTTGGCGTGGGAACTAAACGATACGTTGAAATTACTATACGATGGTACTATGCGATCGTTTAGCAACGATGCGCGCTAAGTGATGCGATGAAGTGCTACGTGATAGCGCTGAGCGATTGTTTAGATGCGGAGCTAAGCGATCGTATAGACGAAGTGCTAAGCGATGCGTTCAAGTTTCTATGCGATGGAACTAAACAAATCGCTTACCTACGATGTTGAACGATGCGATGATGTTCTATACGATAGAGCTAAGCGATCGTTTAGCTACAATGGATACTGAACATTGACATGCAGCCTAGATGAAGGTGTTAAGTGATCGTTTGGTTCTATGCGATAAAACTAAGCGATAGCTCTATGATAACTAAGTGATGCGATGAAGAGCTATATGATAGCCCTGAGCGATCGCTTACCACGATCGTTTATCTTTGATCGGGAGCTAAACGATGTGTCGAGTTGCTATGCGATAGCATTACACAATCCTTTACCTTTATGCAGTAACTGGGCGATGCATTGAATGCTATGTGATAGCATTAAACGATCATTTACCTTTTCACGCGCTAAACGATCAAGCATTTACTAAACGGTCTGGCAAAATGCAAGACGATGGTCATCATTGCTAAATGATGAGACTTAACGAAATGTTGAACGTGTGCAAGGATTGCCGGTTCGACCAGTTCTCTTGTGGATTGGTCTGGTTCAGCTTCGAATGGTTCTTGGCTGGTCCGGTTCAGACTTGGTTAGTCTGGTTCAGGTCCGATTCAAGCTACTTGAGTTCGTTTTGGAGCGGTTCAAGCGGTCCGGGAGCGGTTCGGAAGCTGTTTTGTAATAATTAGGCTTCTGTTTGCTTCTTTTTTTTTTTTTTTACCAAAACTAAAACCATATCAGTCTGTGTTTAATTATTTATGCATTTGATGTATGTTATAATTAAATAAATCTTGTATGTGCATATAGTATGCTATTTAGATTTAAAATCCCACCATAGGACGCATATTACATGCATTGAAAGTATGTTATAATTGTTATAATATATAGTATGCATGTTAGGGTTTCTTGTATTTAATATAAATGTTATATTAAATGTTGAATGCCTCATGTATGTTATGAATTTTTAGCATGTCTAAAGTTTTATAAGTTGTTATAAAATTGGGTTAGACATTTAAAATCCATAAACAACAGCTGCATGCTCACGTAGGTTGACCACCTGTTTTAATTGTTAAAACTTATAAAACCAAGGTTACAAACTCAATCGGTATATAATCCTGTCTAAGGCTGGGGGTACTTAAGTTGACGGGTTACGGAACACCTCCTACTTGGGAATTATGGCCAAATTATTGAGCGTTGGTAACCGGTGTTATGAGCATAGTGAGTGATGTGAGGTAATAAAATGGTTTATCACCTAGACATCATAGGTTAAAATCCAATTATAAGAGTTATACTTGGATAAACCACATAGACTTAGGGTTTTTTTATTAGTCGAAAAGAACCTAAGTATAAATATACCCAATTAGAACACTTTAGTGGAAGTTTAATAACTTCTATATGATAGAGTTATTAGAAAACTTCAGTGGGAGATTAATAACATATATGATACGTTATTTTTAGCTCTCACGTCTCTAAGAGTTCACAATCCAGATTTAAGCAGTACTTCGTGTCACCCTGGGAGTGACCTCCCTTCAGAAAGTATTTTTTAGCTTAAATCTAGATTTCGGTGAATAAGAGGAAGTTGTTCAAATATAAGTCTTTTATACGATAAATAGATTTCAACTACCACATCTCACATAGTTTACACCATGAGATTCATATGACGCTTCGTGTCACCCTGAGAGTGACCTCCATTCGAATAGTGTTTTGTATGAGTCAATATCAAGGTAAACGGAGGAAGTAGTTCATAGTAAGTGGGTGAAGGATATGTGTCAATATATCCTACGGTCTCCTCCATTAGTCTGAACCGTGAGATTCCTATGTTGCACCTGCTGGTTTGCTTTAGGCGGTCTTTTGCTAGTCGTTTAGCGACGGCTATCCCCTCGGAGGGTTGTAACATAGGATTCGGAACAACACAGGCTTCAGTAAAATGAATAGGGTCTTATAGTTTCGTCTTTGATGTTGTCTTCTATTTCAGAGGCAAATTCATACCGTCCTATAGGATCTGAAAATGGCAGGTCACACTTACAAGAATTACTAAGTTGTTAGTAAAGATCTTGACTGAAAACGATAACTAAATGACTATAGGAATAAGAGTTATTCCGAAGACAATAGGAATAAAAGTTATTCCAGAGATAGTGTTTGGTCAAAATTGTTTGTTTTAGTGAAGGAGTATCTGACTACCCCACGGTAGCACATATTCTGACTCACTAAAATATCGTTGCAAATAAATAATGGTTATGGGTACATTATTACATTTTGCTTAAACTTGATTTTGGATTTAGTTACAATTTTCTAATTAGAATTTGTTTGAATTTTATCAGCATGTCAAATTCTAGAATACTTGCTTCTGATGTACATAATAGTAAAATCAAATCAACAAAAAAATTACTAGCGGTTGATTATACCAAAAGAGTTTTAACAGAGGATTGTCCACTATCTCCCAACTCATCTGAAATTATGAATTATGTAGATGAGAATGTTGAATTTGAACAACAAGATAAATATGATTTACTTGTTATCGAAGCATATTTAGTGGAAAACGATCAAATCTGGATAATTGATTCAGGTGTCGCTAATCATGTATGTACTATCTCACAGGAAATAAGTTTCTGGAGACAGTTGACAAAAGGTGAAACAATCTTTAAGGTAGGGATCGGGGAGATTGTTTCAGCCAAAGCAGTGAGAGATATGAAGTTATTTATAGGAGATAAGTACATTTATTTGAAAAATGTATATTATATTCCTTCTATGAAAAGGAATCTAATTTCTGTCTCCTGTTTGCTAGAACAAAATTATAATGTTTATTTCAAAAATGGTGAAGTGTTCATCAAAATGGGTAATAAACAAATTTGCTCTACAAAATTAGAAAATAACTTGTACATGTTAAAACCAATTGAGGTCAAAGCTGTTTTGAACATAAAGATGTTTAAAACTGCTAGGACTCATAAGAAAAAGAAAATTTCTCCAAATGCCTATCTCTGGCACTTGAGACTGGGTCACATAAATCTCAACAGGATTGAGAGATTGGTTAAGAATAGTCTTTTAAACAAGTTGGAAGACAGTTCATTACGACCATGTGAGTTCTGTCTTGAGGATAAAATGACAAAAAGATCTTTTTCTAGAAAAGATCTTAGAGCCAAAGAACCCCTAGAGCTTATTCATTCAGACCTTTATGGGCCTCTAAATGTTAGAGCAAGAGGAGGGTATGAATATTTCATCAATTTTATAGATAATTATTCCAGGTATGGGCATGTTTACCTAATGCACCAAAAGTCTAAAACTTTTGAAAAGTTCGAAGAGTATAAGGCTGAGGTTGAAAACCAATTAGGTAAAAAGATTAAAACGCTTCGATCGGATCAAGGTGGTGAGTATATGGACAGAATTCCATAACTAGTTTATAGAACATGGAATTCAGTCTCAACTCATAGCCCCTGGCACACCTCAGCAGAATGGTGTGGTAAAGAGGAGAAACATAACCTTATTGGACATGGTTCGTTCCATGATGAGTTACGCTCAGTTACCAAATTCTTTTTGGGGACACGCAGTTGAGACTGCGGTATATATTTTGAACATGGTTCCCTCGAAAAGTGTTTCTAAAACACCTTACGAGCGTTGAAGAGGACGTAGAGGAAATCTATATTACTTCAGGATTTGGGGTTGTCCAGCACATGTGTTGGTGCAAAACCCCAAAAAGTTGGAACACCGTTCAAAAGTGTGCATATTTGTTGGCTACCCAAAGGAAACAATAAGTGGTCTCTTTTATGATCCTCAGGAAGATAAAGTATTTATATCGACAAATGCAACCTTCCTGGAGGAAGATTATATAAAGAACCATCAACCTCGTAGTAAGTTAGTAATAGAAGAAATGTCCAGAGAAACGACAAATGCTTCAACAAGAGTTGTTGATAGAGCAGGTCCATCAACAAGAGTTGTTGATGAAACTGATACCTCACATCCTTCTCAAGAGTTGAGAATGCCTCGTCATAGTGGGAGGGTTGTGCAACAGCCTGATCGGTACATGGGTTTAACTAAAACTCAAATCATCATACCAGATGATGGTTTAGAGGATCCATTGTCTTTTAATCAAGCAATGAACGATGTGGACAAAGACCAATGGATTAAAGCCATGGACCTTGAAATGGAATCTATGTATTTCAATTTTGTCTGGGATCTTGTAGATCAACCAGAAGGGGTAAAACCCATTGGTTGCAAGTGGATCTACAAGAGAAAACGAGACCAAGCTGTTAAGGTTCAAACCTACAAAGCTAGACTTATGGCAAAAGGGTTTACCCAAAGAGAGGGGTTAGATTTTGAAGAAACCTTCTCTCCAGTTGTCATGATAAAGTCTATTAGAATACTTTTGTCCATAGCCACATTTTATGATTATGAAATATGGAAAATGGATGTCAAGATAGCTTTTCTGAATGGTTATCTTGAAGAGAGTATCTATATGTCTTAACCAGAAGGGTTTATATAGCAGGGTCAAGAGCAAAAGGTTTGCAAGCTTAATCAATCCATTTATGGATTAAAACAAGCTTCTAGATCTTGGAATATGAGATTTGACACTGCGATCTAATCTTATGGCTTTGAACAAAATATTGACGAATGTGTCTACAAGAAAATCGTCAACAAAACTGTCACTTTTCTAGTGTTGTATGTTGATGATATTCTACTCATTGGGAGTGAGGTAGAATATCTAGCTGACGTTAAGAGATGGTTGGCTTAACAATTCCAAATGAAAGATTTGGGAGAAGCACAGTATGTTCTTAGAATCCAAACAGTTCGAAATCGCAAGAACAGAATATTGGCATTATCTCAAGCATCTTATATAGAAAGATGTTGTCTAGATATAAAATGCAAAATTCTAAGAAAGGATCTTAACCTTTCAGCCATGGAATTCACTTGTCTAAGGAGCAGAGTCCTAAGACACCTCAAGAAGTTGAGGAGATGAGTCGAATTCCATATGCATCTGCAGTTAGGAGTTTGATGTATGTAATACTGTGTACACGTCCTGACATATGCTATGTCGTAGGAATTGTCAGCAGATTTCAGTCCAATTCTGGTAATGACCATTGGACTACTGTTGAAAACATTCTCAAGTATCTTCGGAGGACGAGAGATTATATACTCGTGTATGGTCCTAAGGATCTGATCCTTACTGGATACATTGTTTCTGACTTTCAGACCAATATTGATTTGAGGAAATAAACTTCGGGGTCAATATTCACTCTGAACGGAGGAGCAGCTGTGTGGAGGAGTATCAAGCAGAATTGTATTGCAGACTCCACAATGGAAACTGAGTATGTAGCTGCAAGCGAAGCAGCAAAAGAAGCAGTATGGCTCAGAAAGTTCATAATAGATCTGGAAGTAGTTCCTAACATGCACCTGCCTGTTACTCTCTATTGTGACACAGTGGAGCAGTTGCAAATTCAAAGGAACCACGAAGCCATAAAAGGGGAAAGCATATTGAACGGAAGTACCATCTCATCAGGGAGATTGTACACAGAGGAGATGTCATTGTCACTCAGATTGCTACCCAAGACAACTTAGCTGATCCATTTACGAAGGCCCTCTCGGGTAAAGTGTTCGAGGTTCACCTAGTAGGACTAGGTCTACAAGTTTTGTATCACTAAGGAAAGTGGGAGAATTTTTGGGTATTGTAATGCCCTAGTTTATTGTATTTGTATATTTTATTCTCTCCATGTAAATTCAACATTGTATATATTTGTATATATTGATCCACTGGAGTTTTAGTCCAAGTGAGAGTATTATTGGGTTTTATATCCTAAAAACTCGCAGTATGTAAAATGATAAACATTTTCTATTATCAATATACTTGTTATTGATCTCATAAATTATATGAAAGTCTAAATCCAATAAACTAAGACTCATGACTATTGTATGAGTACTTGAACTTTATGTAGAGACATAAGAGTGGATTAAGTTCGAGTAACTAGTCAAAATGATCTATGGTACATGAATGAGGTTGAGTACCTTATTCTGGTAACACCATTGGATGCGGCCTACTCTGTAGTTATTACAAAGAGTTGTAAAGTGCTACATACGATGTAATCCTAATTCGTACATGTTATGACATGAGGAGAGGGGGCGTCCTATGCAATGAGTTTGCATAAGATCAAGACCAAGAAATAAGTCACTCTTACTTTATAACGCTATTTACTGTTTAAGACTGACTATTTCACCTAGATGACCTAGGTAGCTCGATCTTAATCCAGGCTAACTATGAACTCCTGTTTATTTGGGATTGCCCTTAGATTTGCATAGTTGAGGGTTGGCTCAACAGCGCCAGCTCAATAAGACTCCCATTTTAGGGGTAAGACTGGATAGATAGCTGGGACATAGGGTGCAAGATAGAGTTCACGCCTACCCGATTTAGGGATAGGAGAAAGGTTGTTCTCTCAAGTACTGAATCCAGGTCTTGAACAAGGGGCCCCACCCTCTCACTGGGCTGAGAGAGTTGGTTTGGTGATTGGATCACAAACCAGTTATTTATTAGAGGTTTAGTAGGGACTTGAGGAAGACGTAATCTCGGGGGTAAAACAGATATTTGACCCAATCATTATTACGAACAACCTGTAAAGGGTTGATTTGCTGATTATGGTTAAATCATATGGACATATTATATCTACAGTGAAGGGAGTGCAACTATGGGCTTTAGTGAAATGACCCATTAGTTAACGAATGGAGATTAATTTGGTCTAATGAGTTTAGCCAATTAATCTCGAATCGTTGGAGCCCATGATCTGTAGCTCCGCGAGGTCCCCCTACTAACTCATAACGAACTAGCTCTAGAATAACGTGATAAGTTAATTTGAAACGTTCAAATTAGAATTAAGGAAATTAGTAATTATATGAAATATAATTATGTTTAAGTTTAGAATTAAACGGAATAGGAGAATTTGTATATTTAAATATAATTTAAATATATAAAGATGAATATGTGTTAAAATTAATGTAATATTTGATATTAAATTAATTAAGTTTTATTTAATAATTAATTTTTCATTTTTAAAAATCAAATAGATTTTTTAAATCAAAATTTGATTTTTAGATAAAATTGGAAAAGTTGAAAACAAAACATAAAATAGAAAAATGGATTTTTCCATTATCCATCACCTAAATAGCTCACACATGAAGCATTAATCTTGCCTTTGTCTTCTCCAAGCATGAGCTGCAACTCATGCAGCTCTTCTCTTTGCATGTTGATCTGCAATATAATGAAGAGATTGGAGTCAAAATCGGGCATGCAATCCATAGAGTTTTTGAGAGAAAAACTGGTTTGAAGAAAGGTTCTTCAACAAGGTTGCAGCAGTGAGCTTTTCTCCTTCATCCCTTGATTCAAGCTTATTTTGAGTCCCACGACTCAATCTAGAGCATCAAGAGAATAGTGGGGAAGAACTTGAGGTGGTCTACAACAAGATATGGAGTAGATTGCAGCTGAAGAAGGAGCTTTGAAGAAGTTCTACAAGAGGTATGTCTTGAAACCCATTTTTTTCTGCAGAAGCATGCTTTATATTATGCCAAAATTAGTGAATTTGAGTGCTTAGATGATCTTTGTGCTTCCGCTGCTGTTGATACAATCCTACAGTTCTAAGACTGAAGAATAATAGGGAAGACTCTAGTGGTAGTCTACGACGAGTTTGTGATCAAATTCGAGCAAAGGGTTGCATCAATTTTGAAATCTACAAAGGTTATGTTTCTAAAACCCTGAATTCTCTATATGAACATACATGCTTGATTCCTAAAATTAATTTAGTTAGAGTGCTTAAGATCCCAATCGCTTCTGCATGTTTGTAGTTAACTCTTTCAAGTTGGCCTTGAGCGACTTTAATTACTTAGTTCGATCCAATTTATAATTTCTACAATGGGGTTTGGTTTTTATTGTGATGACATGACAACTTGTGATTAGCCAAAATTTCTCATTCAACATACATTTTAGGGGTTTTGTGAGATTTTTCATTGATGCCTAATTATTTTCTTTTAATAAACATAATAGCATACAAACATGCAAACAATCTATGATAGAAACCTATCACTGATAGATCTTCATCAGTGAGTAATAGACCACAATTAGTGATAGGTCTATTGGATAGGTACTAATAACTTGTAGAAATATAAGTTGTTTTACCTCTTTTATCTAAAACAATTAAGGAAAGTCATAGGAAAATGTGTTGGCTTAATAAGAAAATCATGCAATTAATCATATCCTACGATCGCAAGCATACAAAACTTATAATCCTCGAAAAATTATAAAATTATGCTTTTAAACACAGGATTTTGTAAAAAAGAATGAGGAAAACCGACAAAAGAAACAAGTCACAACTACATGAGCTCATAGAAAAATTTTGACGTCCAGCTTGGCATCGCATAAGTTCCATGATAAAAGAGGAAACAATATCTTAAATGCGACAGACGTGTGGGTGGTGGAAGTCAAATAAAAAAGATCAAGTTGGTAGTTGATGTGAAAGGTTCGTGACAGAGCCAATGAACTTCTGACATGAGACAAGCTGCTAGGCAGGGTATGGAATTTATTGCATGGTGTCAATATAATCATTAGAAAGAGACACATAACCTTTTTCTCGATGCCTATAAATAGGCCATAAGATCGAAGATAAAGAAAATAGGAGACATAACCAAGAATTTGGCCAAGCTCTGCTACATTTTCCTCATCCGCCAAAACCACTCTCTCTCAAAGCTTTTCCTTGAGGAATTTTTGAGTGAAAGCTCAAAGTTTCTCTCCGAAGAGGAGGAAGAAGTACATCACCACCACCACAACTGCCATGAAGTGATCTTCAAAAGAGTTAAAGGACGCAAGAAATTGCAACCCACGCCTTGACTTTCTATTCTTGTCTTTTTATTTCACTTTTGTTTAATAATGTTTGTATTGTTGTATAAGATTGAAAAACCTTCATTATCAATATGAATGACTTTATATTTTCTCACCTATCCATGTTTTTACCATCGAGCATATGCAACTAAATTCATAATGGGTTGGGAAAGATAAAACTAGCATGTACTTAGTAATGCATAAGTAAGCGTTCATCTTATTTAATGTGTACTCCACGTACCATTTGGATCATATTGAGAGACGGCTCTAGATGGAACTAATCATTGCTTGAAAAAGTAAAGGGTTTTAGATCTCATTAAACAAGAGGATAAAAACCATTAGAAATAAAGATAGACTTCTCTGTATGAACTACACATCACATGCATCCTAAAAATAAGGTATTGTGGCTTAACGCATTAAGAAGTGTAGTTTATCATTATGAGTAAATCGTATGAACGCATGGCTTATGCATTGCTAAGGAAAAGATAGTGAATATTTTTCTCAACCCTACTTTGTTTATTGAAATTTCATACTTTTCTCACTGCAAGCTGCTTCATTCAAAGTTGTGATTATCATTTCATATTCATCAACATCCATCGCATCATCACTTCTACCACCACTTAACCACTAGTATAGGTATTAAGATAAATTAAACAACCAAGTTCATTGCATGTTTAAGAACAATTCACGTTAAAATCAAAGCAATCATTCTGCCGTAATATTATGCGGGATCCCTGTGTTCGACCCTAGACTCCTTAGGACTCTGATTCAACTTGCACTTGGGTTCAATTAGATAAAGCCATGCGTTTATAAGTTTAGAGGCACAACTCAGTTTTAATCCTACCGCATCAGTAGAAAACGCATCAAGTTTTTAGCGTCGTTGCCAAAGATCACGGTAACTAAGTTGTGCTAAGAATTTTATTTTTTATTTTTGCAGGTCTCGATTTTGGTGTATTGCATCCTTATCTGTGAGGAGGTGAAAAGTTATAAGAGCAAAGGAACAACACCTGAGCTGTTATATGACCCAAAGATCGAGAGAACGTTTCACATACTCATTAGATCGAACAAAGAAAGGCAACAAAGGAACAAGGCTCAAATTATAGCAGTTCCACAGAATGATCCAGAGGTGCCAAATGTCATGATTAATGAAGGAAACGATGATGGTAACAATGTGACTTTCCAATCCCATACTTCTAGCCAACGATTGTAACAAACCCATTAGAGATTATGCTTCACCAATTTTTTATAATTTTTTACTTGAAATCATGGAACCAGCATTCAATGGGACCAGATCAAAAGTTGGACAGTTTAGAGGAAGACCATGCAAGGATTCACATGCTCATTTGAGAAATTTCATTGAGGTATGCAATACATTCGTGCTCCCAAATATCACTTCATAATAAATCACATTGTCCCTATTCCCATTTTCTCTACGTGATGACGCCAGGAAATGGGCTTACTCACTCGAGCCAGGTGAAATTACATCTAAGGATCAAGTTGTGGAAAAGTTTATGAAGAAATACTTTCCACCGACAGAGAATGCAAAAAGAAGACGGGAGATCTCTAATTTCCAATAAGGAGAAAATGATACGTAAATGACGCATGGGCAAGGTTTAAGAGATTTGTGAGAAAATGCTTACATAATTTGTTGGAGCTTATATCCTAAATCTCATGTATCTTGTGGTTTATAAAGACAAACTACATATCTAATAAAATAAGAGGTATTTTATTGATGTTTAGATTGCATTAATTCAATTGAATAAATTAAGATCCAATGTTATTTTATGAAACTTAAACATGTATGTGGGGACATATAACTGGATCATGTTGAAGTAATAACCTAAATGGTCTGTAGTAGATGGATAAGGTTGGGTACCTTATCTTGGTGACACTACGAATACAATCCGCTTTGTAGATGTTACAATCGTTGTAAAGTGCTACAAATGATTTGATCCTGATCGTTCATGTAGAGACATGCGAGTAGGGGTATTCTATACAAAGAGTTTGTATAAGCCGAGCCACGAAATGATTTGACTCTCTATATAACACCGTTACGAGAAGAGACTTTTCACTAGGATGACCATAGAAGACTTAACATTAATCTTGAGTGAGTTGTGAACTTCTGTTTGTGATGACAGTCCTTTGATCTGTATGGGTGAGAGCGCCTATGATAGCCGACTCAATAAGCCTGCCATTTTAGGGATTTGTCTAACTAGGGTGCTGGGAACACAACTATACAAGATGAAATTCACTCTTAATTCCTTGGGAAAGTAGATAAATTGCTCCCTTAATAGCTGGTTCTAGGTCTTGAACAATGAGGCATCAACCTCTCACTGGTCTATAAACTGTTTGTTCATTAGAGGACTCAGTGGTACTTAAAGAATTAGATGTAACTGCAGGGGTAAAACGATATTTTGACCCAATTATAGTTATGAGCATTTGTGAAGGGTCATCGCTATGTTGATTGGTTATATCCATAGACACAGAAATATATCTACAGTACGAAGAGTGTAGCTATCGATCTTTAATAGAGTGATCGATAGTTAATGAATATTGATTAATTAGATTAAAGAAATTTAATCAATTAATCTCATATCATTGGAGTTTCTAATTTGTAGGTCCATAAGGTCCCCTTTTTAGCTCACTAAAGGATATCAATGAGGAATGATTTAAATTGTTCAAATCAAATGAGGAAATTTTATAAGATTAATATATAATGGCTAATTATAGATATGATCTATAATCCAAATTATGTAAGAGAGAGATATTTGAATAAGATTCAAGTATTAGATTTATATGAATTAGATTCATAAATGAATAAGATTCAAGTATTAGATTTATATGAATTGGATACATAAAGAGATGTATAACATATAAATATGATATTTATATGTTAATTAATTCCATATTAAATATGGTTTAATACAGTTATTTAGTTGATTATTTAATGGTTAATTAATTAATAAGAAATTATGGAGATTGGAGGTTAATATAAATATATGATATTTATGATAATTAATTAAATGTATATAATTAAATAAAATTTAATATATGGTCATTTAATTAATGTGTTAAAATTAATTCAATGTTATTTAATTAATTAGCACAAGGATATAAATGGAAATACTTGGAGAAGGGGCTAACCCTTCTCCATATAAATATATCCTTATAACCCTTTTAGAGTAAGGGATTTTTATTACCCAAAATCCTAGCCTCCAACCTCTACCTTCTCTCTAATTTCTCTTTAGAAATTATCTTTTTTTTTCCTCCTAAAAAGTTCTTGGAGACCATTCTTCCAAGTTCTTTTGGAATCCTAGAGAATAGCATGTAATTTTGTTGGTGGTGTCCTTGTTCTTGGAGGAGTTCGAGATCGTTGATAATAGTGAAAGAAGAAAGCTAGAGAAATCATCAAAGGTGAGTCGATCTCTTCCATTCTTCCTCTTTTTTACCATGTTTATGTTTTTGTTTGAATGTTTATCCTACAAATGCATGTTTTATTTTATGTTTTTGTTTCCATAAAAATGAATATCTAAATGTAAGGCAATTACACACTTCTGCAAGAATTCGATTCCTTCATAATGGACTACCTGACTGTCTGCAAATGGAGATCTTCTATGATGGCTTAAATGAAGCATCGTAAACTGCAGCAAATGCTACTACAGCAGGGGGTCTATTGGATAAAACTTATACGGAAGCAAAGAATATCCTTGATCGCATATCAAAAAACCATGAGGACTGGAAAGAGAATGAGTACAGATCAAGATCAAGCGGAAAAAGAAGAAATGAAGGTTCACATGGGAACAAAGCCATCACATCGCTACAAACACAAGTAAATGCAATGATAAATTTGTTGCAAGCAATGTCGATAACTAAAATTGGATTAGGAATGGAAGTCAAGTGAATGTTGTAACTGATGTAAGTTGTGTGATATGTGGTGAGGCGCACTCGTTTGAGATATGCCCGCATAATCCACAATCAGTGTGTTTCATCAAGAATAATCCATTTTCAAATTCTTATAATCCTGGTTGGAAAAACCACCTAAATTTCTCTTGGGGTGAAAATCAGGAAACACACACAAACCACCATGGCGTTCAAAATATGAGCAAAGATTGACCACCTGGGTTCCATCAAGGACATAACGGCACCAACAGATGCCAAGATCATCGCAACAACCACCAACTTCCTCACCTTTAGAGAAACTATTGAAAGAGTACATTCAGAAAAGCGATGCGTTTTTTCAAAGCCAAACATTGTCGATTCAAAATCTTGAACTCCAAGTGGATCAGCTCGCTAGAGAATTAAAGAATAGGCCATAAGGAACTCTACCAAGTAATACTAAAGCAACTCGCAATGTAGAAAGCTCAGAAAAAGAATAATGTCGTGCGGTGACATTGAGAAGTGGCAAACCAATGAAGAGGAACTGAAAAGAGATAACTCAACTAACAAACCAACCAAGAAGGTACATGGAGAATCTTCTAATCAACAACCTGACAATCAACCAACATAGACTTTGGGAGCACAAACACCAACGCATAAGAACCAAGAAAACGAACGCAAAGATTCGTTTGCAATTACATTAACTTTATATGCGTTAACCAAGATACAACCACCTTCGTATCCACATAGATTAAGGAAAAAGAATGACGGGGGTTAATTTCAATGCTTCCTTGATGTATAGAAGCAGCTACACATCAATATTCCATTAATCGAAGCGTTGAAGCAAATTCCTTCATATGTGAAATTCTTGAAAGAAATACTCTCAAAGAAAAGGAAGATAGAAGGATATGAAACTTTGGCGCTAACGCGAGAATGTAGTGCCATCATTTAAGAAAACATTCCACTAAAGACAAAAGATCCAGGAACTTTCGCCACCCCCTGTTCTATTGGAGGTGTTTACATAGGGCAAGCCCTATGTGATCTAGGAGCAAGTATCAATTTATTGCCCTTATCGGTCTTCAAAAGATTGGGAATAGAAGAGCTTGATTCAACAACATGTTGGGATTATGTCCTAAATCTAGTGTATCTCATGGTTTGTAGTTTTTATTAACACAAATTATTTATTTAATAAAATTAGAGGTATTTTTTTTACATTTAGAAAGCATTAATTCAATACAATAGACTAAGATTTAAGGCTATATGATGTCACTTAAACAGTATGTGGTTAACATACAAGTGGTTCACGTTCAAATAATAATCTAAAATGTCTGCAGTAAATGGATGAAGGTTGGGTGCCTTATCTTGGTTACACTGTGGATACGACCAACTTTGTAATTGTTACATGAGATGTAAGTGTTACAAACAATATGAACCTATTGTTTATATAGAGACATATGAGTGGGGGTATCCTGTATAAAGGAGTTTATACATATACTGGACTACAAAATAATTAGTTTCTCTTTATAACACTGTTATTTGAAGAACTAATATTTTACTAGGATGACCATAAAAGACTTGACCTTAATCCTGAGTGAATTGTGAACTCATGTTTATGACGACAGTCTTTTGATCTGTATGGGTGAAAGTGACCATGATTGTCGATTCAACAAGCCTACCATTTTGAGGATTTGACTGATTAGAGAGCTGAGAACATAGCTACACAAGATGGAATTCACTCCTTCTCATTCCTTGGGAAAGTAGATAAATTTCTATCTTAATAATTGGTTCCAGGTCTTGAACAATGAGGTCCCAACCTCTCACTGATCTGAGAGGTGTTAGTTTATAGTTGGACTATAAACTGTTTGTTCATTAGAGGAATCAATGGTACTTAAGAAGTTAGATATAACTACAGGGATAAAATGGTAATTTGACTCAACTATAATTATGAGCATTTGTGAAGGGTCATCTCTCTGTTGATTGGTTATATCCATGGATACATAAATATATCTACAGTGCGAAGAGTGTAACTATCAACCTTTAGTGGAGTGATTGGTTGTTATGAATATTTGGATTAAAGGAGTTTAATCAATTGATCTCATATCATTGGAGTTTCTAATCGATAAGTCCATAAGGTCCCCTTGCTAGCTCACAAAAGGATAGTAACAAGGAATGATTTAAATTGTTCAAATCAAATGAGGGAATATTATATTGATGAGATTAATATATAATGATTAATTATATATATGATCTATAATCTAAATTATGTGAGAGAGATATATTTGAATAAGATTCAAATATTAGATACATATGAATTGGATTCATAAAAGAGATGTATACATATAAATATGTGATATTTAAATGTTGATTAACTCCATATTAAATATGATCTAATATAGTTAATTAATAAATTAATTAAGAAATAATGGAGATTGGAGGTCATCATAAATATCAATATTTATGATGATTAATTAAATATATATTAAATAGGATTTAATATATGATTATTTAATTAAAGTGCCAATTAATTAAATAAGGGTTATTTAATTAATTAGCACAAAGGGCATAAAAGGAAATTCCTGGAACCCTTCATCCTTATGGCCATTTTAGGTAAGAGACTTTTATTACACAAAATCCTAGCCTTCAATCTACACCTTCTCTCTTACTTCTCTCTAGAAATTCTCTTCCTTTTTTCTCCTCAAAGTTCTTGGAGACCACACTTCCAAGCTCTTTGAATCCTAGAGAATAGCAATGCAATCTTGTCGGTGGTGTCCATCTTGATTGGAGAAGCTCGAGATTATAAAAAAACGGTGGAAGAAGAAAGCTTGAGGAATCATCAAAGGTAAGTTTGATTTTTTTTTTTTTCTTTTCTTCCTCAATTCTAGCATGCATAGGTTTATTTTGAATGTTTATCCTATAAATGCATGATTTGTTTTCTGTTTTTGTTTCTTTAAAAATTGATTATCTAAATGCAAGGCGTTCACACACTTCCGCTTGGGATTCGATCCCTTCACAACAGTCACTTTGCAATTAGCAAATTTCTTATTGGTACACCTAGATGGCAAATTAAAGGATGTGTTAGTGAAGGTTGACAAATTCATCCTACCTGCTAATCTCGGAATATTAGATTATGAAGTTGATAGTGATTTGCCCATTATCTTGGGAATACCTTCCCTATCTACAGGGACGAACACAAATTGATGTATACAAAGGAGAAATCACTATGCATGTGAATGGACAGAAAATGAAGTTCAATGTTTTCAAAGCGTTGGAATATCCCAATGAAGTCAACATTTGTCATGTGATTGATCTAGAATAAGATTGGCCTTATGAACTTGGGTTTGAAATTGAGAAAGGCATGGAAGATGTGGACGACGAGTTGAGCACATGAAGGAAATTCAGAGGAATTTTGAACCTCTGAGCTTAGACAACCAAGAAAGCAAGGTCAATCCCCCACTAGAGTAGTCACTCATTTTGAAGTTGAAGGTGCTTCCAGCCCATTTGAAGTATGCGTTTCTTGGTAGGAATGACACTCTGCCTATGATCATTTCAGCAACACTTTCTCCAGAAAATGAAAATACTCTTCTGAAAGTCTTAAAGAAGTGTATCAAGGCGATTGGATGGACTTTGGCCGATATCAGGGAAATCAACCCCTTCTACTGCATGCATAAGATTAGACTTGAAGACGAAAAGGAAGGATCCATTGAACGCCAACGCAAGATCAATCCTACAATGAAAGAGGTTGTAAAGAAAGAAATTATCAAGTGGTTGGACATAGGGGTGATTCTCCCCATTTTAGACAGCAAATGGGTGAGTCTATACAATGTATTCCAAAGAAAGGCGGCATCACTGTAGTCCCCAACCAAAACAATAAACTCATTCCCACTCGCACGGTTACAGGATGGAGAATCTACATGGGCTTCAGAAAACTCAACGCAGTGGCGAAGAAAGATCATTTCCCCTCCCTTTTATTGATCAAATGTTGGACAAATTAGAGAAAAGTGACTTCTTTTGCTTTCTAGATGGCTATTTAGGCTACAATCAAATCATGATCACGTCTAAAAACCAAGAGAAGACGACATTCACTTGCCCATATGGGACATTCGCCTTTCGGCACATGCCCTTTGAGCTATGTAACGCCCCTAGCTCTTTTAAAAAATATATGATGGCAATCTTCTCTGACTACTTGGAAGACTTGATGGAAATTTTTATGGATGATATTTCAGTCTATGGAAGGACATATGAGGTATGTTTGGCCAACCTTGAGAAAGTACTAGCAAGATACAAGGACACCAATATGGTTTTAAACTAAGAAGAGTGCCATTTTGTGGTCACAGAAGGAATTGTGCTTAGGCACAAGGTGTCCAAACTTGGTCTAGAAGTTGACAAAACAAAAATAGAAATTGTAGAAAAATTGTCGCCCCTTACAAATGTGAAGACACTAAGAAGCTTTCTTGGACATGTTAGGTTCTACTATCGCTTTGTCAAGGATTTCTTAAAAATTGTGTGTCACTTGAATATGATGTTAGAAAATAGACTTTTTAAATTTGATCATGACTACTTAAGAGCTTTTTACATTAAAGCATGCATTAGTCACCGCGCCCCATTCTCATTGCACCTGATTGGTCAACCCCTTTTAAATTAATGTGCAACATGAGTGACTACATAATAGAAGTTACGTTAGCGCAGTGCAAGGATAAAATCCTCCATCCCATCACATATGCGAGCAAGACTCTTAATAGCGCACAAGAGAATTATACAACAACTGAAAAAAGCTACTTGTGATTATGTTTATCATGGAAAAGTTTAGAGCATATCTGTTGGGATCAAAGGTCATCATTCACACAGTCATTCTGCAATAAAATATTTAATGACCAAAAAGGACACAAACCCTCACTTAATTAGATGGGTCCTGTTGCTCCAAGAATTTGATTCTTAACTTTTGGATCGAAAAGGGTCAGAAAATAAGGTGGCAGATCATTTGTCCCACCTTGAAAATGCCAAAGTTGATCACCTACAACTGGATGTTACGCATGTTTCCCTGATGAGGAAGTACTAAGAATTGATGATTTTGGATGGCGGTATGAAGTTGTAGTAAACTTCTTGGTTTGCAAATAGTTTCCAGAGGAATACAATACAAAGCAAAAGAAGAAATTCATGCATGAGTGCAAATTCTACTACTGGGATGAACCTCATGTTGGATTTTATGTCCTAAAACTCGTAGTTTGTAATATCATATTCTTGTTCAATAAAGCTGTTATTGAAAATCTTTAGTAAATTTAAATTCTGTAATCTTGAATCCAATAAACTAAGGTCCTGAGGCTATTTAATGTAGTTTGAACTTTATGTTGTGACATAAAGGTGGATCAAGTTCAAATATATAGTCAAAATGGTCTATAGTATATGAATAAGGTTGGGCGTCTTATTCTGGGGACACTATAAATGCGACCCATTTTGTAGTTAGTACAAACGATGTGATCCTAAATTGTTCATGTGGAGACATGAAAATGGGGGCATCCTATGTAAAGAGTTTACATAAGACTGAATTATGAAATAGTCACTTTTTACGTTCTAAATGTTGTTTTATGTATAAAACTGACTATTTCGTTATTTGATGACCTAGGTAACTTAATCTTAATCCTGAGCTAACTATGAACTCCTGTTCACTCGGAATTATCCTTAGATCTGCATAGGTGAGGGCAGCTCATTATCGCTGGCCCAATAAGCCTTCCATTTCAGGGGTAAGATCAGGTGGATAGCTGGAAACATAGGGTGCAAGACGGAATTCACTCCTACCCCTTATAGGAATAGTAGATAGGTTGTTCCCTTTAGTACTGAATCCAGGTCTTGAACAAGGGGCCCTACCCTCTCATTGGCCCGAGAGGGGTTCGGTTTAAAGGTTGGACCTTAAACCAATTGTTCATTAGAGGATCAGTGGAACTTAAGGAACAAGATGTAGTCTCGGGGGTAAAATGGTTTTTATGACCCAACCGAGATTATGAACAACCTGTGAAGGATTAGCTTACTAATCATGGTTATATCATATGAACACAAATATATCTATAGTGAGGGGAGTGCAACTACGAGACTATAGTGAAATGACCCGTTGGTTAACGAATGTTGATTAGCTCCATCTAAAGAGTTTAGCTAGCTAATCTCGGATCGTTGGAGCCCATGATCTATAGGTCCATTAAGTTCCCCTACTAGCTCATATGGAATAAACTTAGAACAATATGATAGAATGATTCGAATTGTTCGAATTAGGTGAAGAGAGAGAAACCGACAAGTATATGTAATATAGTAGTCGATTTTCAGTTTAGAGATATAGCTTTAATATTTAAATGTAATTTAAATATCAAGAATATGAATACGTTCATATTCGGAAGCTCAGAAATAATGGAAATGGTCAATGATGTAAAAAGTCAAAGAGTTGACTTTTGACTTTGAAAAGTCAAACTTTGAGCGACCTTATATTCAAATGTGATTTGAATTTCGCAAAAATGAATGCGGATTCATGCTCGGGAGGTCAAAATTAGTCAACACGAAAAAAAATCATAAAAAGTCAAAATGTTGACTTTTCGGTCAAAGTTTGACTTTGACCAAATGACTTTTTTGCCCTTTGATTAAAGTTAGTAGGAAAATCCAAACTTTTGTTGGATAATTCTACTAACAAAATAGTGGGCTAGGTGTTGGCTTATAGTGGAGACATTAAGCCCACTTAGATAGTGGATTCTAGGTGTTGGATTTTTATGAAGTTATTTCATGCAATTTTGCATGGCCATTTTCTATAAATATGGGCTTGTCATTTTGGATTAAAGGCTTTTGAAAATTTTGCAAATATTAGTTTTAAAATTTGGGCTGAAAAAAGCTAAATCCAACCCCAAATTCATTCTACTATTTTCATCTCTTTCTCTCTCTTGGGTTCTACATCCATCGGATCCCACAACCCAGTTATGAATCCAGAGGATAGTAGATCAGCTCTAGTGGTTGTCCGGTTCATGTTCAAGCAGCGATAGAGGAGTTTCGGGAGCTTCAAAGGTATTATTTCAAAATAATCCTAATTAATTAATTTAGGGTTGCATGTTTAATTTGGGCAATTAGAGTAGAATTGATTCTCTTTTTCGTTGCGCATGCCTACTTTTCCATCATGTGGTATCAGAGCATGTTTTAATTTTACTCAATTGCATGTGGTGGGTATTAATTTATTAGATAAAATTGAGATTGGAAACTAAAATGGTTTTTAGGTTTTGGCAATTAAATTAAGTTTTTTTTGTAGTATTAATTTGTAATTGCTCACATGTTTATGAGCATTAATGTGTGAAAAAAAGTCTGTAAATTTGTTAGAGTTATTAGAGTTGAAATTAGGATGTAATTACTCGGTTTCGAGAAAGAGGACAGCTTCAAAATGAAGGAAAAAATGCTCACAAACCCGAATTTTACCCCAGACCCGAGAAGGCTGCTCCCAGATCCGAGAGAAGCCACCAGACCCGTCGACCCGGTTCGCGCCCACCCGCTCCGCTTCGCAACCCGCGCGCGCCAGCTGTTGACGAGCGCTCTAGCCCATTCCGCGACCCGCCTGGTTTCTCAGCCCGCTCCGTCCGACCCGGTTCGAAACTGTTTCGCACGCCCACCTACTCCACTTCGCTCGCCCGTGCGCTCGCCCGTTCTAGCCGACCCGCGCTCTAGCGCTTCCATTAGCTGCACCTTCGCGCGTTGACAAGCCAGTCCAAACGGTATGGACCGGTCTGTTTGACTTGTTTGAGCGGTTCAACTTGGTTTTTGGAGTTTTTGGGCCAGTTTAAGTTGATTCAAAGGTGTTTGAAGCTGGTTCGAGAGCGGGTTTTTGTACTACACCAAATTATTATTGTAATAATTTAGTTGTTAGCTTAATTTAAGAGCCAAAACCAATCCATATTAGGGTGTTTAATTAATTATGCATGTTGATGTATGTTTTAATTAAATTTTGAATCTTGTTGTGCATATAGTATGCCATATAGATTTAAAATCCCACCATAAGTAAACATGTACATGCATTTGATATATGTTATAATTGTTATAATGTATATAGTATGCATGTTAAGTTTTTTTTTAATATAAAGAATTATATTAAAGCATGATCATTAAGTATGAATGTATGTTATAGATGTATGATTCTAGGGTTATAATGGTTATAATTTTATTTTATAATTATTATAAAATAACCTAGACTTTAAAATCTATAACAAAGGTAAAAGTTGCATGCTCACCTAGGATTAAATTGGTGCAATTTCAATCGGCTTTTCTAAAGAGTTAGAATAGGTTGATTACTTGTTAAACAAAGAGTTATTTACTTACCCGGGGAGATCTTGTCTAAGGTTAGAGGTTCTTAAGATGACAGTTTACGGAACACCTCCTACAGATCAAACTGGCATCTAAGTCAAATAACCCTAGTTTTAGTGAGCATGCGTGAGAGATGTGAGGTAATAAAATTTGTTTATCACCTAGACATCATAGGTTAAAATCTAGTATAAGAGTTATACATGGATCTATCACCTAGACTAAGGATATGTTTAATTTAGTCGGAATATATCTCTAAGTTTTTTTTATACCCTAAACCGTTATAGAACACTTTAGCTAGAAAGAAGTAGTGTACTTTTAGCTCTAGCATCCCTAAGAGTTCACATCGTGAGGTCCATGCAGGGCTTTGGGATGTGCTTAGGAGCAGACTTCTTTCGGAGAGTTTTTACATGGATCAATATCAAGGTGAATAGGGAAAGTAGTTCATAGTAAGTGGGTGAGGGGTATGTAACAACATATCCCACAGTCTCTTCCATTAGATCGCACCGTGAGATTCCTATAATGTGCCTGCATGTCTGCCCTAGAGTGACCTTTCCCTTCGGAGGGTTGTATTAGGATTCGGAACACCGCAAACTCCAAATCTGGTTAGGCTCTCTTAGATCAGTTTTCATATTGACTTTCCACTTTCGGGAGGATGTTGATTCTGGTCTCTGAAATCCAAAAATGGAAGGTTACACTTACAAGAATTACTAAGATGTTAGTATATTCTCGACCAAAGTAGCGATAACTAAAGTGCTATAAGAATAAAGAGTTATTCTGGGTTAGCATCTAGTCAAGATTGTCTTGGTTCAAAAGAGGAATAATCGACTGCCCTTCGGTGGAGGTTACTCTAAACTTTTGAAATATCGTTGCAAAATATAATAATGAAGGGTACATTATTAGTTTTTTTGCTAAATTAAATTGGTTTCTTTGTGATTATAGTTTTTCTAAAAGAATATGTTTATCTTTTTCAGCATGAATAGCTCGATAATTCAACTCTTAGCTTTCGAGAAACTAAACGGCGATAATTATTCGGCATGGAAATCAAATCTAAACACAATACTGGTAGTTGATGATCTAAGATTTGTCTTAACTGAGGAATGTCCTCAAGCCCCAGCCTCAAATGCTAACCGAACTGTTCGGGAAGCATACGATCGATGGGTCAAAGCCAATGAAAAGGCCCGTGTTTACATTCTTGCCAGCATGTCTGATGTTTTGGCAAAGAAACATGAATCCTTAGCTACGGCTAAAGAGATAATAGATTCATTAAGAGAAATGTTTGGGCAACCATCATGGTCCCTTAGACACGAGGCAATTAAGCACATTTACACAAAGCGGATGAAGGAGGGGACCTCTGTTAGAGAACATGTCCTGGACATGATGATGCACTTCAATATCGCTGAAGTAAATGGTGGACCCATTGATGAGGCTAATAGGTTAGCTTTATCTTACAATCTCTTCCGAAGAGTTTTATACCTTTTTAGACAAATGCGTCTTTAAATAAGATAGAATTTAACCTCACTACCCTTCTTAACGAGCTCCAGTGATTCCAAAACCTTACTTTAGGTAAGGGGAAGGAAGTGGAAGCAAATGTTGCTACCACTAAGAAAAAATTTATAAGAGGATCGTCCTCTAAAAACAAAGCTGGACCCTCTAAAGCTCAAATGAAAAAGAAGGGAAAAGGACAGGCTCCCAAGATAAGAAGGGGAAAGAAGGATACAGATAAAGGAAAATGTTTCCACTGTAACCAAAACGGGCATTGGAAGAGAAATTGCCCGAAGTACCTTGCAGAGAAGAAAGCTGAGAAAACGGCACAAGGTAAATATGATTTACTGGTCGTTGAAACATGTTTAGTGGAATATGATACTTCAACTGGATACTAGATTCAGGAGCCACTAATCATATTTGTTTCTCGTTTCAGGAAACTAGTTCTTGGAAAAAGCTTGAAGAAGGTGAGATAACCCTCAAAGTTGGAACCGGAGAGGTTGTCTCAGCTGAAGCAGTGGGAGATCTGAAGTTGTTTTTTGAAGATAGATATCTAGTACTTAAAAATGTTTTGTATGCACCTCTTATGAAGAGGAATTTGATATCTATCGCTTGTATTATAGAACAATTATATACAATATCTTTTAATATAAATGAAGCGTTCATTTTTTGTAAAGGTATTCAAATTTGTTCTGCTACACTTGAAGACAACTTATGTAAGTTAAGACCAACTAGAGAAAATTTTGTTTTAAATACTGAAATGTTTAGAACATTAGAAACTCAGAATAAAAAACAAAAGGTTTCTTCCAATGCCTATCTATGGCACCTAAGACTTGGTCACATAAATCTCAATAGGATTGGGAGATTGGTCAAGAGTGGACTTTTAAGTCAGTTAGAAGATAACTCTTTACCTTCATGTGAATCCTGTCTTGAAGGAAAGATGACCAAGAGATCTTTTACTAGAAAAGGTCTTAGAAGTACCCTTAGAGCTCGTACATTCGGACCTTTGTGGACCAATGAATGTCAAGGCTCGAGGTGGGTATGAATATTTCATCAGTTTTATTGATGATTATTCAAGGTATGGTCATGTTTACCTGCTTCATCACAAGTCTGATTCTCTTGAAAAGTTCAAAGAATATAAGGCTGAAGTTGAGAATGAATTAGGTAAAACAATAAAGACACTTCGATCAGATCGAGGTGGAGAGTATATGGACATACGATTCCAAGACTATTTGATAGAAAATGGGATCCAGTCACAACTCTCTGCACCTAGTACGCCTCAGCAGAACGGTGTATCAGAAAGAAGAAACCGAACCTTATTAGATATGGTTCGCTCTATGATGAGCTATGCTCAATTGCCTGATTCCTTTTAGGGATATGCACTTGAATCTGCTGTCCATATTTTGAACAACGTTCCTTCTAAAAGTGTTTCAGAAACACCTTATGAGCTATGGAAAGGGCGTAAAAGTAGTTTACGTCACTTTAGAATTTGGGGTTGCCCAGCACATGTGTTGGTACAAAATCCCAAGAAATTGGAACATCGTTCAAAGTTATGCCTATTTGTAGGTTATCCAAAGGAAACAAGGGGTGGTCTGTTTTATCATCCTCAAGAAAACAAGGTATTTGTATCAACAAATGCCACATTCTTAGAGGAAGACCACATTAGAAATCATCAACCCACAGTAAAATAGTGTTGAAAGAAATTTCAAAAGACGCTACAGATAAAGCTAGTTCATCTACTAAAGTAGTAGATAAAACTAGTACATCTGGTCAGTCACATCCTTCTCAAGAGTTGAGAATGCCTCGACGTAGTGGGAGGGTTGTTCATCAGCCTGACCGTTACTTGGGTTTAACAGAAACACAAGTCGTCATACCTGATGACGGCATAGAGGATCCATCGACCTATAAACAGGCGATGAAAGATGTGGACCGTGATCAGTGGATCAAAGCCATGGACCTCGAAATGGAGTCTATGTACTTCAATTCTGTCTGGAAACTTGTAGATCAACCAAATGATGTAAAACCAATTGGTTGTAAGTGGATCTACAAGAGAAAACGAGACCAAGCCGGTAAAGTACAGACTTTTAAGGCTCGACTTGTGGCAAAGGTTATACCCAGAGAGAGGGAGTGGACTATGAAGAAACTTTCTCTCCCGTTGCCATGCTTAAGTCGATTAGAATACTCTTATCCATTGCCACCTTTTATGACTATGAAATTTGGCAGATGGATGTCAAGACAGCCTTTCTAAACGACGATCTTGAAGAGAGTATCTATATGGCTCAACCAGAGGGGTTTATTGCACAGGGTCAAGAACAAAAGGTTTGTAAGCTTCAAAAATCCATTTATGGGTTGAAACAAGCTTCTAGATCTTGGAATATAAGATTTGATACTGCGATCAAATCTTATGGCTTTGAACAGAATGTTGACGAGCCTTGTGTTTACAAGAAGATCGTCAATTCTACTATAGCGTTCTTAGTTTTATATGTCGATGATATTCTACTCATTGGGAATGATGTAGGATATCTTACTGACGTCAAGCAATGGTTAGATACACAATTCCAAATGAAAGATTTAGGAAATGCGCAGTATATTCTTGGGATCCAAATTGTTCGGAATCGCAAGAATAGGACACTAGCCATGTCTCAAGCATCTTATATAGACAAAATGTTGTCTAGATATAAAATGCAGAATTCCAAAAAGGGTCTGTTGCCTTTCAGACATGGAATTCAACTGTCAAAAGGACAATGTCCTAAGACACCTCAAGAAGTTGAGGATATGAGAAATATTCCCTATGCCTCCATAGTTGGAAGCCTGATGTATGCAATGTTATGTACTAGACCTGACATATGCTACTCAGTAGGGATCATCAGTAGATACCAGTCTAATCCTGGACGTGATCATTGGACTGCCGTTAAGAACATCTTAAAGTATCTTAGGAGAACTAGGGACTACATGCTCGTGTATAGTGCTAAGGATCTGATCCTTACTGGATACACTGACTCTGATTTCCAAACTGATAAAGATGCTAGAAAGTCTACATCTGGATCAATGTTCACTCTTAATGGAGGAGCAGTAGTGTGGAGAAGCATAAAACAGACCTGTATAGCTGACTCCACAATGGAAGCTGAATACGTAGCTGCTTGCGAAGCAGCAAAAGAAGCAGTATGGCTGAGGAAATTCTTGACAGATTTGGAAGTTATTCCAAATATGCATCTACCCATCACCTTGTATTGTGACAACAGCGGCAGTTGCAAATTCAAAAGAAACTCAAAGCCATAAATGGGGAAAGCACATCGAACGCAAGTACCACCTTATCTGGGAAATCGTACACCGTGGTGACGTTGTAGTGACCCAGATACCTTCTGAGCAAAACATTGCTGATCCTTTTACAAAAACCCTCACGGCTAAAGTTTTTTAGGGTCACCTACAGAGTTTAGGTCTACGGTGTTTCTAAACTAGGACAAGTGGGAGATTATGTTGGGCGTGAATGCCCTAGTTTATTGTATTCATATGTTTATTGTACTCATATGTAATATTAATTTCTCACAGTTAAATTCAACATCGTTTGATCCTACTAGGAGTTTTAGTCCAAGTGGGAGTTTGTTGGATTTTATGTCCTAAAACTCGTAGTTTGTAATATCATATTCTTGTTCAATAAAGCTATTATTTAAAATCTTTAGTAAATTTAAATTCTGTAATCATGAATCCAATAAACTAAGTTGAGGCTATTTAATGTAGTTTGAACTTTATGTAGTGACATAAAGGTGGATCAAGTTCAAATATATAGCCAAAAAAACCTCACCTGTACAAGCATTAGACCAGAACTTATTCTTTAGCAAATGCATGCCTAAAACTGCATATCATCACATCTTATTTTAATGCCACGAGTCACCCTTTGGCGGACATTTTGGAGGAAAAAGAACAGCAACAAAAGTGCTTCAAAGTGGTTACTATTGGCCCACGCTTTTCAAAAATGCTAGAGAGTTTGTGATAAAATGTGATAACTACCAACGTATGGGAAACATCTTTGGTAGGAACGAGATGCCAATAACTATCATATTAGAAGTCGAACTGCTTGACATTTGGGGTATCAACTTCATGGACCCATTTCCACCATCTAATGGCCATAGTTACATTTTAGTAGCTGTAGATTATGTTTCAAAATGGGTAGAAGTCGTCTCATGTGCTTCCAATGATGCAGAGACCATTTCTAAATTCCTCCAAAATAATATCTTCACTCGTTTTGGCACAACATGAACCATCATTGCGATGAAGGCATTCGACTTCTAAACCCGCATTGTCAGCAAGCTTATGATCAAATACAACGTCAATTGCAATAGGTTACCATCCTCAAACGAATGGACAAGCTGAGGTATCCAATCGAGTAATCAAGTCAATTCTTGAAACGGTTGTCAATACAACACGTAAAGATTAGGCACAAAAATTGGACGAGGCATTGTAAGCGTATCACACAATGTATAAAACATCTATTTGTATGCCCCCATATGCACAAAAGGATTTGATTCATGGGTGTTATGAATCAAAATTGTTCATTAGAGGGTCAGGTGGGAGCTTAGGGAACAAGATGTATTCACAAGGGTAAAACAGTTATCTTGACCAGCTGTGATTATGAACAACCTGTGAAGGATCGATTTACTGATTATGGTATATCAACGGTGGACATAATTTATATACAGTGAGGGGAAGTTCAACTATGGGTATAGTGGAGTGACCCATTAGTTAATGGATAGGGGTTAATTCAGTTTAATGAGTTTAGCCGATTAATCTTGAATCGTTGGAACCTATGATCTGTAGGTCCGCGAGTCCCTCTACTAGCTCGTAAATGGATAAGCTTTAGAGTAGCTTGATCAATTAATTTGAAATGTTCAAATTAAAATTAAACGGAATAGAAGAATTTATATTTAAATATGATTTAAATATATGAAGATGGATTTGTGTAAAAATTAATTAGAAATATAATTATTTATTAATTTGTGAAATTAATTTTATAAAATTAATTATATTTTCAGTTTTGAAATCAAATTTGATTTATTGAAATCATTTGATTTTTGGAAAAATTGAAAAACTAGAAAATGCACAAAATAGAAAAATGGCTTTTTCCATTACTATCTTCAACTTGTTCACACAAACATCCATCTTGGCTTCAATTACTCCAAGCATGAGCTGCAACTCATGCAGTGTTCTTCTTTAAATGTTCACCTACAATAAATAAAGAAGATTGGAGTGGAATTGAGGCATGCATTTCAAAGAAATTTTAGAGAAAATTTCAGGTTGAAGAAAAAGTTCTTCAAGCAGACAAGTGCAATGACCTTCTCCTTGTTTTTCGTCGATTCAAGCTATTCTTAAGTCCCACAACTCGTTCTAAAGCTCCAAAAGAATAGTGTGGAAGATCTTGAGGTGGTTCACAGTGAGTTTTCACTACAAGAATTTGGGGTTTAATGTCGGTGAAAAAAAGTAAATCGGTTGAAAAAAGTGAAATCGGATGTATAATGTCGGTTTTAACAAAAAAAAAAAAAGATCTTTAATGTCAGTTTTAAACCGACATTGAAGATGGGCTACAATGTCGGTTTAAAATCGACATTAAAGGCCTACATTTATTTTTCTTTTACTTTGCATCTTTTTTCCTTTCATATTAAATCTTCTCTCTCCTTTCACTCTCTCTTACCAAACCCTCTCTTCTTCTTAACTTGGCCATGTGAATCACTCCGATCGTCGTCATCACTGGCGTTGCTTGGATCACTGTCTTTGTGGGCATTCTTCCGATGGTTGGTCATCATCGTGGGCGTTCTTCCGGTGTTTGGTCGTCATCGTGGCCATTCTTCCGGTGGTTCGATCTATAGATTTGGGTCATCGTTCGATCCAACTTGTTTTGGTCTTCGTCACCAGCGTGGTGGAGTTCATCGTCCGTAGATTCCGTCAGTGGTGGAGTTCTCTCTTCTCCTTGGATTTGTAGATTCCAATGGGTTAGCTCGTTGTCCGTCCAACTTGTTTTAGTCGTAGAGGTGAGTTGTTGGCGTTAGATCTATAGATTTAGTTATGGGTTTTTTCGATCTGGTCGTCTATTTTTCCGATCTACTCGTGGGTCTTTCGATATGGTCGTCGACATTGTACTTTTCAAAGGAAACAACTTAGGAAACTGACTGAGCATTTAACTGGATGATAGAAAATGAACTTGAAAAGTTCCATTTTCAGGTAGCCAATAGCGCCAGAGGCCAGCTACCGATCCCCCGTTGACTGAACGAAACGACTTTAATCAAACTTCTCAATAAATTATGAATGATCCTTATGAAAATGATTGTCCCATATGAGTGTGTTTTTTAGAGAAAACTAAAATGCATAATGCATCCCTTTCATTTCATCAATTAGTTACTTTGATCCAAGGCTTTCCCTCTTGTGTTTCAGCTATAACTTTAACTGGATTTCACTTTTCTGTAACGACATTGATTGGTTGGATTTCAAATGCCATTGGCTATTCTGAATCCAAGTCTATTCCCTTCTGGGAACTCCTTTGGTTCTCGATTATCGCCAACACGTCAATAGCAGCCATGAACTTCAGCCTCATGTTAAACTCTGTTGGATTCTATCAGGTTCAATTCTTGCTCCCCTTACTCTTAAGTCATCACTCATCGTCATCGACGATAACTGAACTTTGTCACTACTTTATATGCTTGTAGATATCAAAGCTGAGCATGATACCAGTGGTTTGTGTACTGAAGTGGATTCTTCATGGAAAATAATACTCAAGGGAAGTGAAGATGGCCGTTACTGTGGTCGTTGTCAGTGTTGGAGTATGTATGGTGACTGATGTCAAAGTTAATGCCAAAGGCTTTCTTTGTGCCTTGATAGCAATCTTATGCACATCACTACAACAAATTGTAAGCATTCTCTTTTCTCCCTATAAAATCACTTGAAATTCAACATTTAACTCTAAGAACCTAATTATAAGACATCAAGCTCAAATCTTTTGCATTGATTTAAACAGTCAATAGGTTCATTACAGAAGAAGTACTCAATAGGTTCCTTTGAATTACTAAGCAAAACAACTCCCACACAAGCACTTTCCCTTCTAACAGTTGGTCTGTTCATTGACTATTGCCCTATTAGCAAATCTCTACTGAAATACAACTACACTTTTGGTGCATTCGTAAGTCATTATTCTGATATCTTTTTTTTTCGAATCTTGTATTTGTTTTGCTTTTACTTCTGAAGTTCAATCTATCCTTAATGAATGTTGCAGTGTTTCATATTACTGTCATGCTCCCTAGTTGTGTTCTACAACATCAGTCAATATCTGTGCATCGGGCACTTCTCGGCTGTATCATTCTAGGTTTTAGTCCATATGAAGACGGTATGCATGTTGATGTTGGGGTGGTTGCTCTTTGATTCAAAGATGACATTGAAGAACATATCAGGGATGGTTCTTGCTATTGTTGGGATGGTGGTGTATAGCTGGGCAGTTGAAATTGAGAAAAAAGCCAATGCAATGGCCATCCCTCAGATAAGCGTCATTCTAATATTCAATTTAAATTATTTGATCATTCAATAAGCATCACTACAAGAATTTTGTCTTGAATGTACCATTTATGCACATTCCCAATAAACACGGTTAGTTGAATATGAATTCTGATAACATTTTCACTTTCAATCCTTTGTCTTAAACCTTTTTGTTTATGTGTTTTTTAGGTGTTTGGAAGGGGTGGGGAAGAGATGGATTTCTTGCAACAACAAGGGATTCAGGTGAAAAAAACTCCTAGTAAGTGCATTTTTGAATGCTTGCAGTTTTAAGCACAGATTCTAAGTATTTTCAAGTGACTCTAATGATATGAAATTTCCTGTTTGAGAAGTTATAGTGTGCTTATTTCTCTTTGGACCATATTGGATTAGAATGTAACACCCATTTATGACTCATGGATACTATTTATTTGTAGTTTAAATTTGATTCAAGGTGCTTGAGTTTGTGGGTTGCCCTATGGTAGTTTGTGGGTTATCCATACACTAAGATAGTTTTTGTGACAACTTTTGAGATTTGAAGTACATTGTGAGCTAAATTTGCTTATTGATGTATGTGTTCTTGAATATTCATTTTTTGGGAATTTTGATAGTTCTGTTGAAAACAAGTGATTGTGAAATATTTTTGGGAGTGTGTTTCTTTGAACAGGATGAAGGTAAATTTTGGGTTTTGTTGTGGTAGCATCGTTATGCTGCCGAAAATTTTCCATCGTCTTCGTAGCTCATATCTAAGCAACCAAGCTTCTCTTCTTCAAGATCTTGAAAAAGAAGATTCTCTCATTTATTCAACTATTGAGTTTTCTTGTTTTGCAGATGCAACAAAGGAGTAAATATTTGGCATCACAACCTCTTTATGCTTTTTCTTGGGGAACTTTAGGTTCAACATATTTACTACAAGAATTTTCCCTTGAATGTACCATTTATGCACATTCCTAATAAACACGGTTAGTTGAATATGAATTCTTATCACATTTTCACTTTCAATCCTTTGTCTTAAACATTTTTTGTTTGTGATCCTTTGAACAACAGTGGTCAGACAAAGACGCCTATAACCAGACATTGCTAAAGCTAGGGGGTTGGTTCAAGAAGAATTATGAAGGGATCCATACTTACCAAGTGGAGAGAGACAATAATCTCATAATGTTTGTAAAATCATAATGTTTGTATTACTTGTAATTTGTGTTTTCAATGCCTGAATTATTGTACGACCTTTTAAATTATAATTTTATAGCAGAATTTGTGGATTAAATGTAATAGATTTATAATCCATACATGAATAATAATGTCATAGCCACGGCGTTCAATAATGATGTGTCATGTTATACTTTTTGACCAAAAATATGGATTCGGCAACGGAATTTAAAAAAACGGACAGATTCGGGCTTCAATCTCGATTAAGAATTTTTTTAAAAAAAATACAGGCTTTAATGTCGGTTGCAACCGACATTGAAGGCTGTGTTATTGAAGCCCTTTAATGTCGGTTTAAAACTGACATTAAAGGAAACCGACATTAAAGGGCTTTAATAACACTATCTTTAATGTCGGCTGTCAACCGACATTAAAAC